>NW_025533651.1:0-300000 GCF_020615455.1 Coregonus clupeaformis
CACAACTATTGTCACGGATTCTGCCGAGGCTGCTCCTCCTCCTAGTTCGGGCAGGCTTCGGCGTTCGTCGTCCCCGGAGTACTAGATGCCACCGTTGAATGTTTCTATGTTTGATTGCTTTTGTCTGTCTATTACACCTGTGTCCGTTTGTGTCTGATTACGTGTTCTATAAGTTGCCTGTTTTGTATTGGTTAGGTTGTGTGTTGTTTTTCGCCTGTCCGTTGTGCTGCGTGTTTTTTCTCTGTTTTGTTGTTTATTGTTTTACGCATAGTTTGCGTAATTGCTCGCCTCTGTTTTGTTTTGAGGCCGTTCATTGTATTCTTCGCCTTGTGGTTTCACAAGTAAACTTTGTTGGACTAAGCTTCGGTGTCCTGCGCCTGACTCCCACACCACATACACCTCAGCCTTGACAGAACAACACACCAGTATGGAGTCAGCAGGAGCAGTGGCGGCACCCAAGTCGCTGGAGGATCGGATCAGCGACCAAGACACCATGATCCGGCAACTTGGGGCCGCCATGAACGAGGTGTCCAACACTCTGCGCCGGTTGGTTACGGGAGAGGTGCCCACGCCTTCTCACACCATACCATCACTAACGGCCAGTCCTCCTCTCTCAGCACCGGAACCCAGTGGCATTCGGCTCTCGCTCCCGAGGGCATATGATGGTTCTGCAGCCGGGTGTCAGGGGTTCCTCCTGCAGGTGGAACTCTACCTGGCCACCATACACCCAGCGCCCTCGGGATACGAGAGCGTCTCCGCCCTCATCTCCTGTCTATCCGGAAAGGCGTTGGAGTGGGCCAGCGCCGAATGGAGGGGGAATAGATGCCGCTACCATCACCCACGCGGAGTTCTCCCGCCGCTTCAGGGCTGTATTCGATCATCCACCTGAGGGGAAGGCGGCGGGGGAGCGTCTGTTCCACCTCCGACAGGGGAAGAGGAGCGCACAGGAGTTCGCACTGGAGTTCTGGACTCTAGCGGCGGATGCGGGGTGGAATGAGAGGGCCCTCATCGACCATTACCGGTGTAGCCTACGAGAGGACGTTCGTCGTGAGCTGGCCTGCAGGGACACCAACCTATCCTTCGACCAGTTGGTGGACATCTCCATCCGTCTCGACACCCTGCTGGCTACCCGCGGACGTCCCGAGTGGGGGTCGTCCATTCCACCCTCCAGCACCTCCGAGCCAATTCCCATGGAGCTCGGAGGTGCTGGCGCTAGAGAGAGGAGGAGAGAGAACCCGAGGGGGGCCATCCCCTGCACCAACTGTGGCCGTAGAGGACACACCGCGGCCAGGTGCTGGGGAGGGTCTCCTGGGAGAGGGGACAACAGGTCACGCACTGGGGAGTCATTTCAGGTGAGTAGGCCCCACTTACCCAGAGCTCTCTGTTGGTCACATGTGTATACCTGTGAGATTTCCACAGGTGGCACCTCATTCCCAGCATAAGGCGCTAGTAGATTCAGGCGCAGCTGGGAATTTTGTTGATCGTGCATTTTGTTATAGGTTAGGAATTCCCCCTTCGGCCGGTAGAAGCCCCCTTTCCTGTTCATGCCCTAGACAGCCGGCCGTTGGGGTCGGGGTTGATCAGAGAAGTCACAGCACCACTTAAGATGACGACGCAGGGGGTCATGAGGAGATCATTCAGTTTTATCTGATTGACTCTCCTGCGTATCCCGTGGTGCTGGGGCTTCCCTGAGTTAAGCGCCCATGATCCTACCATTGCGTGGCAACAGAGGGCTCTTATGGAGTGGTCTGCCCAGTGTGTAGGGAGATGTCTAGGTGTTTCCTTAGGGGCGACCTCGGTAGAGAGTCCGAACCAAGTGCCCGCAATGCGCATTCCCCCTGAATATGAGGATTTAGCACTTGTGTTCAGCAAAACGAGGGCAACACGGCAACCACCTCATAGACAGGGGGATTGTGCGTTGATAGATCTCCAAACAGGAGCGGCACTTCCGCGGAGCCGTGTGTATCCCCTGTCTCAAGAGGAGACAGCGGCTATGGAGACTTACATAGCCGAGTCCTTGGCACAGGGATACATACGGTCCTCCACTTCCCCGGTTTCCTCAAGTTTCTTCTTTGTGAAGAAGAAGGACGGGGGTTTGCGCCCGTGTATTGATTACCGTAGTCTCAATCAGATCACGGTTAAGTACAGTTACCCTCTTCCACTGATTGCGACTATGACAGAATCAACCGGAGCGCGGTTCTTCGCAAAGTTGGATCTCAGGAGACGCGTACAATCTGGTGCGCATTAGGGAGGGGGATGAATGGAAAACAGCATTTAGCACCACCTCGGGTCATTACGAGTATCTCGGTCATGCCATACGGGTTAATGAATGCTCCTTCAGTCTTCCAATCCTTTGTTGACGAGATTTTCCGGGAAATGCATGGGCAGGGTGTGGTAGTATACATCGACGACATCCTAGTGTACTCTTCTACGCGAGCGAGCATGTAGCCCTGGTGCGCCCGAGTGTTGAGGAGACTGTTGGAGCATGACTTGTATGTCAAGGCAGAGAAATGCTTGTTCTTCCAGGAGTCCGTCTCCTTTTTGGGTTATCGGTTGTCCGCGTCTGGTGTGAAGATAGAGGTTGACCGTGTAGTCGGCCGTGCGTAATTGCAAACTCCAACCACTGTAAAAAGAGGTGCAGCAGTTTTTGGGTTTTGCTAATTACTACCAGAGGTTTATCCGGGGCTTTGGACAGGTTGCAGCTCCCATTACGTCCCTGCTAAAGGGGGGTCCGGTTCGCTTGCATTTGTCAAACTATTTGACAACTATTTACTTTACTTTACTGTACTGTACTCTACTGTGCTCTACTGTACTATACTGTACTGCACTGTGCTCTCCAAACTTGTGAAACATATAGTACCAGTCAAATGTTTGGACACATCTACTAATTCAAGGGTTTTTCTTTATTTTTGCTATTTAAATACATTGTAGAATAATAGTGAAGACATCAAAACTATGAAATAACAATATGGAATCATGTAGTAACCAAAAAAGTGTTAAACAAATCAACATTTATTTTATATTTGAGATTCTTCAAATAGCCACCCTTTGCCTTGATGACAGCTTTGAATACTCTTGGCACTCTCTCAACCAGCTTCACCTGGAATGCTTTTCCAACAGTCTTGAAGGAGTTCCCACATATGCTGAGCACTTGTTGGCTGCTTTACCGTCACTCTGCCGTCCGACTCATCCCAAACCACCTCAATTGGGTTGAGGTCGGGGGATTGTGGAGGCCAGGTCATCTGATGCAGCACTCCATCACTCTCCTTCTTGGTAAAATAGTCCTTACACAGCCTGGAGGTGTGTTGTGTCATTGTCCTGTTGAAAAACAAATGATAGTCCCACTGAGCCCAAACCAGATGGGATGGCGTATCGCTGCAGAATGCTGTGGTAGCCATGCTGGTTAAGTGTGCCTTGAATTCTAAATAAATCACAGACAGTGTCACCAGCAAAGCACCCCCACACCATAACACCTCCTCCTCCATGCTTTACGGTGGGAACTACATGTGCGGAGATCATCCGTACACCCACACCACGTCTCACAAAGACACGGCGGTTTGAACCAAAAATCTCAAATTTGGACTCCAGACCAAAGGACGCATTTCCACCGGTCTAATGTCCATTGCTCGTGTTTCTTGGCCCGAGCAAGTCTGTTCTTCTTATTGATGTCCTTTAGTAGTGGTTTCTTTACAACAATTCGGGCTTGAAGGCCTGATTCTGAGCAGTTGATTTTGAGATGTGTCTGTTACTTGAACTCTGTGAAGCATTTATTTGGGCTGCAATTTCTGAGGCTGTTAACTCTAATGAACTTATCCTCTGCAGCAGATGTAACACTGGGTCTTCCATTCCTGTGGCGGTCCTCATGAGAGCCAGTTTCATCATAGCGCTTGATGGTTTTTGTGACTGTACTTGAAGAAACTTCTTCAATGTTCCGTATTGACTGACCTTCATGTCTTAAAGTAATGACGCACTGTCGTTTCTCTTTGCTTATTTGAGCTTATTATTGCCATAAAATAGACTAGGTCTTTTACGAAATAGGGCTATCTTCTGTATACCCTCCCTACCTTGTCACAACACAACTGATTGGCTCAAATGTATTACGAAGGAAATAAATTCCACAAATGAACTTTTAAGAAGGCACACCTGTTAATTGAAATGCATTCCAGGTGACTACCTCATGAAGCTGGTTGAGAGAATGCCAAGAGTGTGCAAAGCTGTCATCAAGGCAAAGGGTGGCTATTTGAAAAATCTCAAATATAAAATATATTTTGATTTGTTTAAAAAATTTTGGGATACTACAGGATTCCATTTTTGTTATTTCATAGTTTTGATGTCTTCACTATTATTCTACAATGTAAAAACCCTTGAATGAGTAGGTGTGTCCAAACTTTTGACTGGTAGTGTAGATGTCTATGATTGGTTCATATTTTGTCTGTTCCTTCAAATTAGTAGATTCGGATATTTCAGCCATACCCATTGCTGACAGGTGTATAAAATTGAACACACAGCCATGCAATCTCCCTAGACAAACATTGGCAGTAGAATGGCCTTACTGAAGAGCTCAGTGACTTTCAACGTGGCACCGTCATAGGATGCCACCTTTCCAACAAGTCAGTTCGTCAAATTTCTGCCCTGCTAGAGCTGCCCCGGTCAACTGTAAGTGCTGTAATTGTGAAGTGGAAACGTCTGGGAGCAACAATGTCTCAGCCGCGAAGTGGTAGGCCACACAAGCTCACAGAAAGACACCGCTGAGTGCTGAAGCTATAGCGCACAAAAATTGTCTGTCTTCGGTTGCAACACTCACTACCGGTCCCAAACTGCCTCTGGAAGCAACTTCAGCACAATAACTGTTCGTTGGGAGCTTCATGAAATGGGTTTCCATGGCCGAGCAGCCACACACAAGCCTAAGATCACCATGTGCAATGCCAACCGTTGGCTGGAGTGGTGTAAACCTCGCCACCATCTGGCAGTCCGACGGACGAATCTGGGTTTGCATAGTGCCAACTGTAAAGTTTGGTGGAGGAGGAATAATGGTCTGGGGCTGTTTTTCATGGTTCGGGATAGGCCCCTTAAGGTGAAGGGAAATCTTAACACTACAGCATGTATGAATTGGAACGCCGACTGCGGGCCTAATCGTCCAACATCAGTGCCCGACCTCACTAATGCTCTTGGGGCTGAATGGAAGCAAGTCCCCACAGCAATGTTCCAACATCTAGTGGAAAGCCTTCCCAGAAGAGTGTTGCAGCAGTAAAGGGGGGACCAACTCCATATTAATGCCCATGATTTTGGAATGAGATGTTTGACAAGCAGGTGTCCACATACTTTTGGTAATGTAGTGTAGAAACACCAGATTTTCGTCACTAAAATAAATGAATGTTTATTCATTATGAAATTATGAAAAATATTAATAACATTCCACCCATGAGGAACTAGATCATTTGACTGCAGGAAAGGGCTACCTGGGGAGAAAAGAGAGAGAGAGGCAGAGAGAGAGAGAGAGAGAGAGAGAGAGAGTGAAGGACTGTCCAGACTGTTTTCACACTTGCTTTGAGTTATAAGCTGAACATAACAGTATGCCAGTGGAAGGGAGGACTGTAGCAGGTGACCCAACTGTGGTTTATGACTATTATGATTTCCCATTGTAGCCAATTCAATTGCAGTAATTCCATTAGTGATTTATTTGAAATTCTGTTATCAATTTGGTAACAGAATTTAGAATTTTAATCACTTAATAGTTAATAAACCAAATAGATATAAGTAAAAACACTATAACTAATCGGTAGGTCTAGCTTTATCTGTTACTTCTGTGAACTTTTATTTTCCTCCCTCCTCACGAGGGAGAGAAATGTGAAAATATCTTAAAGTTATGTGGGTTTTTGGTAATGGAATTTCAAGGCACAAGGCCATGTTTCTTAAGCTTACAGAAGGCAAATAGTTGTCAGGGGTCTTTCCTTCAATATGATTATGTTTTAATGTATTTCTTATACCTTTTAAGACTTTTTGTAGATGTTTTCTAAAACCCCCTTTCTATCTGTTTGACTAGAAATCAAAGCCTTTATATTATATTTAGGATAGAAAATGGTTGAAAAATGTATATATGCCTTAGGAGTGTTTTTCTCTGCTCTGCTGACAAATATTTTTCTCCACTCATACAGGAGTAATAATGGCCTAGTTCAATCATTTTTCTTGAATTCTTTCTTTTTCTTTTTTATTTATCAGGGGGTGCTGCAGCACCCTCAGCACCCCTACTTCCCGCGGCTATGCTTATGACACTACATTTCTCCTTGCATAGTGTTTACATTTAGTCCATATTTGATCCCAAGATATTCAGGAAGATATACGACCATATCATCTATATTACCACACTTTCAAACCCTTATAGTAGAGTAGATGTGCTAGGCTCCAGTCTGTGAAACGCTTCATTATCTCCCGTTATGCCAATGATTTGGGACTTATTTGTTTTGCTCCAAGGAGCCTTAGAAATCAAATCATCAATTTGTCAAAGCATGCTGTCATGGACGTGCCTATTTCAGGGTTAACAGTGGTGATTATGCAAAACACTAATTATGTTTGAGCAACCTGCAAGTCAGTCCTTAGCTATTAATTTCTTATCCTAAGAATTTGTGCACTCCCCATACAGCTTATGCATATTTATTTTTAAAACAAAATTCTCATGCAGCACATTGCATTTGCATAACCGCTTTATAAGCTTCTTCACAGTGTTCAATGATTCCCAATTCTCAATCCAATCTGCTTGGCAGTGGCTGAGAGTGAGGCTGTCTGCATGTGATTCATTCCTCCAGACTTGCTGTTCTAACAGCTGCATTACCTACCGCCTTTGATTCATTTGCAGGTGTTTTGAGTTCGGCTATGCGTCAGATGGGTAATTCTTATTCAGCCATGTACTTCACATTGGCCCCTGGGTACGTATTATTTTCCACTAGTCATGACAAAATCCACAAATATGTTTTTTTGTGTGTGCATTATCATATGGTATATAGAAAAATATAATGCAGCAGCAGTATTGGACTTTTGTGTGAGTGTCTCTGTGAGTGTCCCTTAGCGCTGTTCTGGTGTCAGCCAGAGTGTGTGCAGGCAGGTGGTCTGCAGGCAGGACCAATATGCTGCAGCAGACCGACCCTGCTGGTGCTCAGTGGAGTTGCTGATCTGGGACCAGTGCCAGGGTCTCTATGGGCTCCAGTCCTGCAGCTCTCAGTTCACTGCATCACCTTCTGTCAGACCATCTCCCATCTGTCCCACACAGCCAGGACACAGAACAGGGCTGCAGGCTACGCCACATTAACCCAGGGACCAGGGGTCACTTCCTATAGAACTCAGTCCAGCTACAGACCCCAGCCATTAAAACAGCACGGGTGTCAAGCAGCAAATCTGGAGGGCCAAATCCTGAGTTTACATCTCTGTTGCCTAAACCTGAATTATTTGATACATCTGTTATTGAGCATAGCAAGACGTAAATGCACAAGCTTTCAGAGTAAAACCAAAAGGGTGAGATCTAGTCTTGGCTACAATACATAACATGCATGTGTAGGCATTTTCAGTGCCTCGAGGGATTCCCCCTCTGCTTGAGCTATGCTTTCCGGTGAGTCCAAGTGAGGAATCCAACAGCAAGGATGAGAATAGAATAGAAACTGGGGTATTCATTCATTCATAGTACCAGAAAAAGTTACTGACATTTACTATATCTTTTACTTTTCAGTCACTGCATGATGCAGAATAATTCACTGCATATCAAATGCAATGTTCAATGATAAGGTTGCAGCGATGTGGCGTATCTGATCTGAGGTCAGTGAGGATTCTGTGACCTTCATCCAGCATGGAGAGAGATGCCAGGCAGGCAGGGCCTTCCAGCTTCCCATTTGCATCTGAGCAGAATAAGCCGATAAGAGCCTTAAGGACGGCGGGCTCTTTTGTCACGCCACAATGTGTAATTCTCCAGTCCTCCTCCCCATCCCCAGCCATCCTAGTGAGGGAACTAACAGACAGATAGACAGAGAGCTACAGTAACAGTGGTGGCTAGCCCCAGAGTTTCTGAGCCTCTGCCAAGCTCCCCTGTAATTACCACTGCTGCTAAATCACACTGGGGGCGAGACTAATAACTCCTCCTAATAACGTACAGCGTATGTGTGACCTGCTGATGTTCAAATGGCATCATCACTCATTGTGACTCCCAGGATATACCATCCCCCATCCCCGTCCTTAGATCCCTTTCACAGAACTACAGCCAATCAGAGCTGTAGATTTCTCTCACAGTGTGGGAATGGGAATGGGACAGTCATTATGGTGCAGAAAGTGCTGTGTGTGCAGCTTCTCTGCCTGCTCATATACACCACCCATCAAGATGCTCATTAGTATTGTTGAGCTAGTTCTTGTGGTCTTTCGGGGGTGCTTTGTGGTAAATGTGCCACTGGAATACACCATTTATCTTGAATAATCATGATTAACATAAAGAAATAGGGGCTGCATCCTCAAACCACAATATTGTACCATAAATTAATATTCTATGATTGTTTGTATTGTGGAGCTTCAAGCAAACATTTCAAATCAACATAGTAGCCTACATCTTCTGAATAAATACACTGAGTATACCAAACATTAAGAACACCCCCCACCCCCCTTTTGCCCTTGGAACAGCCTCAATTCGTCGGGGCATGGGCTGTACAAGGTGTCGAAAGCGTTCCACAGGGATGCTGGCCAATGTTAACTCCAATGCATCCCAAAGTTGTGTCAAGTTGGCTGGATATCCTTTGGGTGGTGGACCATTGTTGATACACACCGGAAATTGTTGAGCGTGAAAAACCCAGCAGCGTTGCAATTCTTGACACAAGCCGGTGCACCTGGCACCTACTACCATACCCCGTTCAAAGGCACTTAAATATTTTGTCTTGGTCATACACCCTCTGAATGACACACATACGATCCATGTCTCAATTGTCTCAAGGTTTAAAAATCCTTCTTTAACCTGTCTCCTCCCCTTCATCTACACTGATTGAAGTGGATTTAACAAGTGACATCAATAAGGGATCATAGCTTTCACCTGGATTCACCTGGTCAGTCTATGTCATTGAAATAGCAGGTGTTCCTAATGTTTTGTATACTCAGTGTATATGTATGTACAGAAGGAATACGTTTGGGTGATAATGATGTGAACCTGGTGAAGTGGATAATAAATCATAGCTGTCATGACAGCGCCGGAACCTATTGATCACTAACATCCAGCGTCTCCCAGGAAACGGAAATGTTAGGTCCACAGTGACATGATTAACATGGCTATCTGTCATGTTAATCATGTCACTTCTCAAGATACCCCATCCTGTAGGCTGATCTGTTTAAGCCTAATATCACAGTTCAGAGGAAAGTGTGGAGGGAAACTTTTGTGGAGGGTTATAGAGCACTACCATCGGCAATTTGTTTTAATTGGCACAACGCAATAGTGTTCAATGTCCACTTTCTTTATACATATGCAGCACACAGACTCCTCTGTCTCCATATCAGTTCACATTGGTTCACTCAGACATACCAGAATGCCTGAGACATGTAAGATACACCTGCTCTCTTCTAATGCAGATCAGATTAGTCCAGTGTCCCCTGCTGCATGGGAGTCTCCTACAATTGTCCATTTCACTATAATGAGGCTGACATGGAGAAGGGACATTGATAGGTCATAACAGTCACTCCCCTGTTCAATAGCACAAACCCAAGGATAATCTCACTCATGCACGTGCACATGCGCACACACGCACACACAGGCCGCAAACAAACTTTGGTTAACTTCCCTTCTTTTATTTGAGAGGACACTTGGTAACAAGCTGCTGGATTTCTTCCTCTCTTTCCCGTCTCTCCCTCCCTGGCCTCTTTTTTCCATTCAAGTGAAATGTCTCTCAGGGCCTGTACTGTGTTCATGCCCTGTTGCTCTTATCTTCAGGCCAGGGAACTAGGGAGCCTGCTGTTTTAGTTGCTTCTCTTAAGGTTGTTTGGCTCCATGCACCAGTCTGCAAATGAAAAGATATTGATGGAGGCTCAGGCCTTCTTGGAGATAACAGGGCTGCATCCCCTCTTCACTGACAGAGCTCATCTTTAACACCATACTGCCTCCACTGAGCTGTCAATCTACGCTCCCCTCAACCGATAACTGCCCGCTCTCACTGATGCTTAATTGTGTCTCAGAGATTCAGTTTGTCATGGCATGCCATTTCCGTGGCCATGGGTGGATTGCTGGGACTGCTTGGTGTTGCTCAGGCCTATTCTCCAGAGACAATGTGAGAGGAATGATATATTGAAGATATGGAAAACAGTTAATCCTCACTCTCAGGGCTAAACGCTGAATGATTTTCAGGCTCCATATTTTGTGCTGTATATCGTGGTAGAATGATGACTGTGCCAGCAGACAGGGTGTCTGGTCCAGCCTGGATATTGTGTCTGCACAGCAGGTTTCTGTTCCATTGTGTTCTATTGTGGAAACTGGGTGACATTTATTCATTATTTGGCACCAGTGTGTTTTCAGGCTATGAATGGCAGTTTCCTTTCCTCACCGTGGTAACAACAGGTAATGAAATTTCAGACAGGAAGTGATAGTCATCAGAGCAGAAAGGGTGAGTAACACAGGTCTAGTGTGTTGAAATTGGCAATGCCTTACCCACATGCATGGAAACGCACACACACACACCTGTCCTGTTCATTTTTGTATGAGTAGAACTATTTCAGACAGAGTAAGTGTAGAGCCATCGGTTCCGTATGGAAGGCTCTAACAACCTGTTTCACCACATTTTGATTGCAGCCAGACCTAATTGTCTCTGCTCATGGGCACCAGCATCAAGCAGACATTAATATTTCACTGGCACTTATATCAGCCTTCCAGAAAAGAGCAAGATGCACTAACCATGGGAGACAGAGGCTAAGAGCAAGCACAGGCCAGTTTTTCCTGATGTGTCTAAGATGTCACACTAGATGACCACATCCTCAGACAAGCACACTAGCTGCCCTCTGGTATTCCGAGGTACACAGTAGACAGTCCTTGTGATGACCATAGTAAAAGTCCATCTGCATAAAATGTGGCTGGAAACTGTGGATGTGTTTTATTTTGTATTTAACCTTTATTTAACTAGGCAAGTCAGTTAAGAACAAATTCTTATTTACAATGACGGCCTACACATACACATTCCAATCAATAAATGACCCAGATGTATATGACATATGTTCAGAGATTAGACACACATCTTCTTACCCTTATAGTGTTGATAAGACAGCATGCCCTCCACTAACCTGGAAATATACATCATTACATCAAATGTGCTTTTCCAAATGACTGGAAATACACATAGCTGATTTGCAGCAATTATTTTACCCCAGCCTCTTGTTTCTGCAAATAAATTAGCTTTATTGAGGTAAATTGGCCTGTCAGAGTCACTGTTTGGTGGCTGACACAGTGCCAGGGGAGGATGAGAAATGGTTAAGAGGGAGAGAGAGACAACCACAGCAGATAAACCATACCAAACAATGGAATCCTTAAATGCAATTAGGCTAAAGAATTAGAAAGTCTATGGATGTGAAAGAGAATGTTATGCCTCAGAAGATCCACTCTTCTCAGGGAGAATAATCTTCTGCCGACTGATAATGCAAAGCCCATAATTTCTCTTCACCGGTATCTTCCAAGTATTAAAGTGGCCATTCTACTTCAATATATTCCTTTTCACATATCCAACCAAGAAAAGAAGCACCTAAGAATGGGTTGTAAAAGTTGTACAACTTTTTTGGGCTTGCTGAATAATTTCACTTTATCACGTTTCAGGAGAAGACCCAGATACAGACAGTGTTGAAGTAACAAAAGTTTATTACAAAAACACGGGGCAGACAAACGACAGGTCAAGGGCAGGCAGAGGTCAGTAATCCAGATCAGAGTCCAAAAAGTACAGAACAGAGACAAAGGGCTGTGAGACATGGGTTTGATCCTAGACACATGAAAAGTGGGATGTATACGGAGGGTACAGGGCAACAGAAGATGAACAGCAGAGTGGCTAATCATCTTGGAGATGGGGAAAGGGCTGATAAACTGGGGGGAAAGTTTGCGGGACTCCACCCGGAGAGGCAGATCTCGGGTGGACAGCCATACCTTCTGCCCGAGACGATATTGGGGAGCCTGGGTCCGGTGGCAATCCACTTGTCTTCAATACCTGGAGGTGGTCTTGAGAAGAGCCGACCGGGCTCTCCTCCAGGTAAGACGACAGCGGCGGATCAATAATCTGGGCCGAGGGTATGCCGACCTCTTCCTCTTGCTCCGGGAAGAGCGGGGGCTGATAACCCAGTGAACACTCAAAGGGCGAAAGACCCGTGGCAGAGTAGGGAAGGGTGTTGCGGGCGTAGTCGGCCCACACTAGTTGCTGGCTCCAGGTGGTGGGTTGGCGGAGACCAGGCAATGCAGAGTCGTCTCCAGGTCTTAGTTGGCTCGCTCCGACTGGCCATTGGACTGAGGGTGGAAACCGGAGGACAGGCTGGCCAACGACCCAATGATGGTGTAGAATGCCTTCCAGAACCGGGACGAGAACTGAGGACCCCGGTCGGAGACCATGTGATGTTGCCATCAGACGGGGGAAGACCCGTGACAAAGTCCAGGGATATGTGAGACCAGGGACGGTGAGGAACAGGCAGAGGTCGGAGAAGATCAGCCGGAGCTTGCCGAGGAGTCTTGTTCTGCGCACAGATGGTGCAGGTGGCGACGAACGCGGAGACGTCAGGAACCATGGTAGGCCACCAAAAGCGTTGTCGCACAAAGGCCAGGTTCCGGAGGTAGCCCGGGTGGCAGGCAAGCCTGGAGGAGTGGGCCCACTCCAGGACCGAGGAGCGGACAGCGTCAGTAACAAACATCCGGTTATCTGGGCCCTCTGGGGTTCGGCTGGGAACGCTGCGCCTCCCGGAACTGCTTCCCTATTCCCCAACTGAGTGCCGTCGCCAAGCACGAGGTGGGAAGGATGGTCTCGGATTCCGGGGGTGTAGCCGCTTGGCTATAGCGGCGTGACAGCGCATCTGGCTTGACATTCTTGGATCCCGGTCGGTATGCGAGGGAGAAGTTGAACCGGGTGAAAAGCAGGACCCACCTAGCTTGCCTGGAATTGAGACGCTTGGCGGTGCGGAGATATTCCAGGTTCTTGTGGTCTGTCCACACAATGAACGGAGGTTCTGCCCCCTCCAGCCAGTGCCTCCACTCCTCCAACGCCATCTTCACCGTGAGAAGCTCATGATTCCCCACATCGTATTTCCTCTCTGTGGCGTTGAGGCGATGGGAGAAGAAGGCGCAGGGATGTAACTTGAGGTCCAGGGCCGAAGGCTGGGACAGGACCGCCCCCACTCCGAAATCCGAAGCATCGGCCTTCACCAGGAACTGGCGGGACGGGTCAGGATGAACCAAGATGGGAGCAGTGGTGAAACGGTGTTCGAGTTCCCGGAATGCCCGGTCAGCAGCTGGGGACCATGTGAACGGAACCTTGGGAGAGGTGAGTGCAGACAGGGGGGAAGCCAGGGTGCTGTAACCCCGGATAAAGCGGCGATAAAAGTTGGCGAATCCCAGGAAACGTTGCAGCTGCACTCTGGACATAGGCTGGGGCTAATCCACCACCGCTCTCACCTTCCTGGGATCCATCTGTCCACTGCCTGCAGCGATGATGCAGCCCAGGAAGGGGATGGTGGAGCGATGGAATTCGAATATCTCCGCTTCCACAAAAAGCTGGTTCTCCAGGAGGCGTTGGAGGACCTGTCGGACGTGGAGCACGTGTTCTTGGGCGGAGCGGGAGAAGACGAGGATGTTGTCGAGGTAGACGAAGACGAACCGGTTCAACATGTCGCGGAGAACATCATTAACCAGGGCCTCGAACACAGCTGGTGCATTGGTAAGGCCAAATGGCATGACCAGATACTTGTAGTGACCGCTGGCCGTGTTGAAGGAAGTCTTCCACTCGTCCCCCTCCCGAATCGACACCAGGTGGTAGGCGTTCCGTAGGTCCAGCTTGGAGAACACGTTGGCCCCCTGGAGTGGCTCGAAGGCCAAGGAGATGAGCGGTAGCGGGTAGCAGTTCTTCACCGTGATGTTGTTGAGGCCCCAGTAGTCGATGCACGGGCGCAGGGTTTTGTCCTTCTTCTCCACAAAGAAGAACCCTACGCTGGTGGGGGAGGCAGAAGAACGGATGAACCCGGCAGCTAGGGAGTCCTCAATGTACAGCGCCTTGCAAAAGTATTCATCCCCCTTGGCATTTTTCCTATTTTGTTGCATTACAACCTGTAATTTAAATTGATTTTTATTTGGATTTCGTGTAATGGACATACACAAAATAGTCCAAATTGGTGATGTAAAACGTAAAAAAAATTACAAACGGAAAAGATGTGTGTGCATATGTATTCACCCCATTTGCTATGAAGCCCCTAAATAAGATCTGGTGCAACCAACTACCTTCAGAAGTCACATAATTACTTAAATAAAGTCCACCTGTGTGCAATCTAAGTGTCACATGATCTGTCAAATGATCTCAGTATATATACACCTGTTCTGAAAGACCCTAGAGTCTGCAACACCACTAAGCAAGGGGCACCACCAAGCAAGCGGCACCATGAAGACCAAGGAGCTCTCCAAACAGGTCAGGGACAAAGTTGTGGAGAAGTACAGATCAGGGTTGGGTTATAAAAAAATATCTGAAACTTTGAACATCCCACGGAGCACCATTATATTAATTATAATTTTTTAAAAATAATATGGCATCACAACAAACCTGCCTAGAGAGGGCCGCCCACCAAAACTCACAGACCAGGCAAGGAGGGCATTAATCAGAGAAGCAACAAAGAGGCCAAAGATAACCCTGAAGGAGCTGCAAAGCTCCACAGCAGAGATTGGAGTACCTGTCCATAGGACCACTTTAAGCCATACATGGAAGAGTGGCCAAAAAAAACCATTGCTTAAATAAAAAAATATGCAAACACATTTGGTGTTCGCCAAAAGGCATGTGGGAGGCTCCCAAAACATATGGAAGAAGGTAGTCTGGTCAGATGAGACTAAAATTGAGCTTTTTGGACATCAAAGAAAACGCTATGTCTGGCGCAAACCCAACACCTCTCATCACCCTGAGAACACCATCCTCACAGGGAAGCATGGTGGTGGCAGCATCATGCTGTGGGGATGTTTTTCATCAGCAGGGGCTGGGAAAATGTCAGAATTGAAGGAATGATGGATGGCGCTAAATACATGGAAATTCTTGAGGGAAACCTGTTTCAGTCTTCCAGAGATTTAAGACTGGGATGGAGGTTCAATGGTTTAAGGGGAAACATTTAAATGTCTCAGAATGGCCTAGTCAAAGCCCAGACCTCAATCCAATTGACAATCTGTGGTATGACTTAAAGATTGCTGTACACAAGCGGAACCCATCCAACTTGAAGGAGCTGGAGCAGTTTTGCCTTGAAGAATGGACAAAAATCCCAGTGGCTAGATGTGCCAAGCTTATAGAGACATACCCCAAGAGACTTGCATCTGTAATTGCTGCAAAAGGTGGCTCTACAAAGTATTGACTTTGGGGGGGTGAATAGTTATGCACACTCAAGTTTTCTGTTTTTTTGTCTTATTTCTTGTTTGTTTCACAAAAAAAAATTATTTTGCATCTTCAAAGGCATGTTGTGTAAATCAAATGATACAAACCCCCAAAAAGTCCATTTTAATTTCAGGTTATAAGGCAACAAAATAGGAAAAATGCCAAGGGGGGTGAATACTTTCGCAAGACGCTGTAAGTCTCCATAGACTTGGTCTCCGGACCAGACAGAGAGTACAGTCATCCCCGGGGTGGAGTGGTGCCTGGGAGAAGGTAGATTCCACAGTCGTAGGGTCGGTGCGGCGGAAGCGAAGTGGCCCAGGCCTTACTGAACACCTCCCGGAGGTCCTGGTACTCCGCGGGAATGGCGGAGAGGTTTGAGGCAACTTCCGAGCCCCCAGGAAGACGTAGCAGGGCAGGCTGCGCTGACTTCAGGTAATGAGCGTGGCAGAACGGGCTCCAGTCCATGATGGCACCAATAGACCAGTCAATAAAGGGGTTGTGTCGCTGGAGCCAAGAGAAATCCAATACAACAGGAACCTGAGGAGACTTAATTAGCAGGAATTTGATCGTCTCGCTGTGGTTCCCTGATACTCGTAGGTTGATGGGGTGGTATTGTGGGTGACTCGGCCTATAGAGCGCCCATCCAGCGCTCTAACGTCCATGGGAATGGAGAGGGGCTGAGTGGGGATGTCCAGCTCGGACGCCAGGGTAGCGTCCATAAAGCTCTCATCGGCCCCAGAGTCGATGAGTACCCGGAGAGATTTCGACTTGTTCCCCCACAGCAAGATGGCATGAAAGGGGGTGCGAGTAAGGGGAGAAGAAAAATTATCTGTATGGCCCACCAGAGTACTCGCTCCTAAATTACCAGTAGTCTCGCAATACAGGCAACTCTTCGTGTGAAGCCTGTATTGCCGTTCAGCTGGAGACAGCCTAGCTCTGCCAAGTTGCATCAGCTCGGGAAGAGATGAATCGGCAGACTCTCGGGGGAACTCGGGTAGCCTCGGGTTCTCTCGGCAACGGAGCCGTCGGGGACTACTGGGATGCGAGGAGGCGAGGAGGAATCCTTGGGCAGGCGAGTGGAATCGGACTTCCTCTCCTTCCTTCATTCCCGTAGTCGCCCATCGATCCGAATGGTCAAGGCGATGAGCGAGTCTGTGGTTCCCGGGCTGCAAGCTCGTCCTTTACTTCCTCCGATACTCCATGCAGGAACGTGTCGAACAGCGCTTCCGGGCTCCAGGCACACTCAGCTGCCAACGTGAGGAAATCCACTGCACAGTCTGCCACACTGCGGGATTCTTGCTGAAGCTGGAGTAACTTCCGGGCAGCCTCTGTCCCGGACAATGGAGCATCGAAAACCTTCTTTACCTCCTGCATGAACTCCTCCAGACTGAAGCATACGGGCGACTGTTGTTCCCACACTGCTGTAGCCCAGGCGAGAGCCCTCCCGGACATCAGCGTGATGAGGTACGCTATCTTAGAGCGGTCCAAGAGGAAGGAGGAGGGCTGCAGCTTGATGATGAGCGAACACTAAGCGAGAAATGCCTGACAGGTTCCCGACTCTCCAGCGAAGCATTCCGGGGGAGGTAAGCAGGGTTCTCGGGAAACCGGGGTGGCTGGGGAGACCGCGATGCTAACAGCCGCGTTACTGAGGGGCTGGGAGGTTCCCATCGTGGTAGGCTGCCTAACAGACAACCCGCGGAATTGCTCCAGCAATGTGTTAAACGCCATGGTCTGGAACCTTCCATGAGACCACGAAGCAACTCCTCGTGCCTTCCAATGGTGGCTCCTTCAGAGGAGATGGCGTTGTGGAGCTGGTCTGAGTCTGTTGGGTCAGTCAGGAGAAGGCCCAGATGCAGACAGTGTCGAAGTAACAAACGTTTATTATGAAAACAGGGGGCAGGCAAACGACAGGTCAAGGGCAGGCAGAGGTCAGTAATCCAGATCAGAGTCCAAAAGGAACAGAACGGCAGGCAGTTTCAGGGTCAGGGCAGGCAGTGGTCAATAATACAGGGTGGTGTGACAAGGTACAGAACGGCAGGCAGGCTCAGGGTCAGGGCAGGCAGAATGGTCAAAACCAGGAAAACTAGAAAACAGGAACTTGAGAAAGACAGGAGCAAGGGGAAAAACACTGGTAGGCTTGAAGAAACAAAACGAACTGGCAACAGACAAACAGAGAACACAGGTATAAATACACTGAGGATAATGGGGAAGATGGGAGACACCTGGAAGGGGGTGGAGACAGTCACAAAGACAGGTGAAACAGATCAGGGTGTGACACACTTGCTGAATAGATTTTTGGATAACACAGAGAAATTAGAGCGTCTTTGTGATGGAAGACCTTATGGATTGCTGACTCACACCTATCTGAAGTTACGCTCTACTTGGTTGGTTTAGCATTTTGCTAAAGCTGCAGCCATTCAGTTACTTAGGAAGAATATTGCATGACCCAAGAAAGACTCACTGCAACAACATCCTGCTGCTGAAATTTGGCCTTACCGACCCTGTGGGATACTGTAGCTTTCCCCATATTCTGCCAGAGGGTTTGTTTGCTCCTCTACAACAGAATGGGTAATGCCATCATTACCCATGCTCTCACAGACGGGGAAATAGTGCATGCTGTTAAAATGGAATGCTAAAAGGTGATGAGGAAACACCTATACATAATTATCAACTTCCCCCATTCTAATTTCCCTTCACTCTGCCTTGTGACAAGTGCTCGCTCTCTCTCACAACTAATCTAGTTTATATTTTCACATTCTCTACTGAGCTGACATGGAGCCTCAAATTGCAGACATTTGCTATGGTTCATGTCTCCTTGGAGGGAAAACGTGATGATGAGCTGCTTGGTTCATTTTACATTAGTCAATCAAATTCAGTAAAATATACATACGTTATCCAAACTACACATTGGATAATTCAGTTTGGAAATGTAGGTAGAATAGTGAGAATAGAGAATAAAACTTCAACTGACAGTTCAATTAAAAAGAGGAAGGGACAAAAGGTTGTCTATTATTTCTCTGCTTTCAGTTTTTTTATTTATATAAGAACTGTAATTTTCCTGGTTTTAGAGAAATATACAGTACCTATAAGCTCTTATCATGAATGCTCCAAAGGCATCTCCATGGAAACCAATAGGGATAAATACAATGACCAGAAATTATCTATTCACTGCAGGCTCTCAGTGAGCAGCTTTCTGGAAACGTATATTGTCTAAGGGATACAATTAACCAAACAACGTCACGCTCCACTTATTAAAGGACCAATAAACAATGTTCATTAAATATTTACAACAAAACATGTAGCCCTAAATAAAACTGGTATAAACACCCTTTTCTCTTTCATAACGTGATATCTAGACAAATTGGAATTAATTAGAGTTGAATGTTTTAAACTCAAATTGTCAGGCAATTGTCTGGAGCTTTCAAGTTTGTTTGTTGCTTTTTGCGAGACATTTCATTGATTTTTTTTTGTCCAAAATCAGCTATTTATATGAAATGATAGCTATTGCAATTATACCCTCAGCAAGGGGAGCGAAAACACACAAAATTTTTTTTTACAAAATATGCAAGCCTAAATCAGCCGCATTTAAAGCCTGCACACTGGCACTTGGGAGGATGTTACACTCTGAAAAGGAGTGCTGCCCCAAATATCCATGGCTACACTCAACAAGGCCCCATGGGTTTTCTCATTTCCTTGCGTGTGTGGGTATGTGTGAATGTATTTGAACCACCTTTATACGGTCTCTCATTTATACCCAAAAGCACATCTTACAAGGTCACCGGACTGCAAAGTTTAGCCAAAGGGCATTCTTTGTTTTATGGTGTACTTGGTTACCCTGCAGTCTGATAGGGCTTGGAAGGTAGGCTACTGTTTCATACACAGTACAAGGCAGGTCAAGGCCGTTGTAACTCAGTCCTGTAAGGGAGAGCAGCTCCAGAGGCACCGAGAGGAAACTGAGAGTGTGGGGTCAGGGAGGGTCCTGAGCTGAATGAAAACCTGGTCTGTCAGATGTGCACACCGTCTGGAGAGTCCAGGATAAACAGAAACTACTAGTCTATGGATGCATTACTACAAACATGTCAGTGGATATCTTGCTGAAAGAGCTATTGTTCTGTACATCCAAGTGATTGATGTGATAACTGAAGGCTATGCAACCTAGAACCTGGACTGTTGTTTGTTTGTTCAGAGTTTGTTGACTTTCACATTCCCAATGGCAGGCAAGTACGAAAAAAAATAGTTTCTACTTTTTGTTTTCTGATAGGGAAAAATAGATCAAATCTGTTTGAAGACATGATTCATGTTGTATGAAGTTTATCAACCAACACTGTCCTCAATTGTTTATTCTTTATCCTCCACAGACCAAGTGTATATCACTTCATTCGAACAGAAACTCATACCTGGGGCTGGCAGTGAGGGAAAGGAAATCTGAATTATGCTTCAGGTCCATTTCCAAGTTTCTCAGTAATATGATCTGGTACTGCTGGGAACATTTTGACAACTCAGCCTTTATTAAACCCTAACTCTGAATCTAATACCACATCTAGAGTTACTGAGTTTGGTTTAGCGGACAGGATTACAATCTGACCACCCAGAATGTCCAACACCACATGCCTGTATTCCACTGCAAATGACTTTTAGCTCTCTGTATGGAAAGCTTGGATGGAAAGGATATCCTTTATTACCCTTAATGAAGGAGGACATATTATACCTGCAACAATACAACATTCTAATACAAACTCAGTATATTATGAAGAAAGCCATAAACACAGTAACACACACAGCTTCACTACCCTCCACTCTGTCACTCCTCTCCTCTCTTCTACCTGTCATATCATCACAATTGTCACGATCGTCAGGGAGAGAAGTAGACCAAGGCGCAGCGTTGAAGGCAAACATATTCTTTATTTAGCGATAGTGAATACTAACAAAACAATAAACGATAACGTGATGTCCACGGTCTAGCACAAAACCACACTGGAACAAAAACCCACAAACACAAAGGGAAAACAGACAGTTTAAATATGGCTCCCAATCAGAGACAACCAGCCAACAGCTGACACTCGTTGCCTCTGATTGGGAGTCACTCAGGCAAAACATAGAAATAGACGAACTAGAACCCCCAACATAGAAACACACCACATAGAACAAACACACCCTGGCTCAACAACTAGAGTCCCATAGCCAGGGTGTGACAGTACCCCCCCCTAAAGGCGCGGACTGCGACCGCGCCTCAAAAAGAGCAAAACAGGGGAGGGCTGGGTGGGCATACCTCCTCGGCGGCGGTTCTGGCTCCGGGCTTGACCCCCACTCCTTCTCTAACCCCCCAAAGTACCCCTGGTCCGGTCTGGCCCTGCTGACCAGAGCTGAACTGAACACTGGTGGAGCGGATTGCTCTAGCTCCGGCGTGACGCAGCACCTGACCGGTGCCGGACCCGCCACCGGTGGAACAGGCACGGGCCGTGACGGACTGACGACGCACACCACTGACTTGGTGCGGAGAGCAGGAACGGGCCGGACAGGGCTGACGAAACGCACCACAGACTTGGTGCGGGGAGCAGGAATGGGCCGGACTGGGCTGGCGACGCGCACCACAGACTTGGTGCGGAGAGCAGGAACGGGCCAGACAGGGCTGACGAAACGCACCACAGACTTGGTGCGGAGAGCAGGAACGGGCCGGACAGGGCTGACGAAACGCACCACAGACTTGGTGCGGGGAGCAGGAATGGGCCGAGCCGGGCTGACGAAACGCACCACAGACTTGGTGCGGGGAGCAGGAATGGGCCGAGCCGGGCTGACGAAGCGCACCACTGACTTGGTGCGGGGAGCAGGAACGGGCCGAGCCGGGCTGACGAAACGCACCACAGACTTGGTGCGGGGAGCAGGAATGGGCCGGACTGGGCTGGCGACGCGCACCACAGACTTGGTGCGGAGAGCAGGAACAGACCGGACCGTACTGGGGACACACACCACTGGCCCTACACCGGGATCTGGAACGGGCCGGACCGGACTGGTAACACACCCCAGTACCTCTCGCCGTGCCTCTCCACCTTCCATCCCCTCTTCGACCAGTGGCCCCCGTAACCTGGCGGCCTCCTCTGCCAACCCGCTGGACCGCTCTATCGCGGCCTCCTGCTGCCCCGACGTCGTGAGCCCCCCCCTAAAAAATTTCTGGGGGTCTCTCCTCCCCGTGGGCCAGGCCTCTATCGTTCTCGCCCAACTCTCGCTCTTCTGTCTCCAACTCCCGCTATTCAGCTCCTCAATGGGCTTGACCCAGGCGAGGCTCTTCCTCCATTGTTCCCAAGTCCACTCTCTCTGCTCTTCCCTCGGCTTGACCCAGTCGAGGCTGCCACGGAGATCTGCTAGGGATCTCCCTGGCGATGGCTCCTCGACTCGCTGCTTGGTCCAGTTGTGGTGGGTTTTTCTGTCACGATCGTCAGGGAGATAAGTATACCAAGGCGCAGCGTTGAAGGCAAACATATTCTTTATTTAGCGATAGTGAATACTAACAAAACGATAACGTGATGTCCACGGTCTAGCACAAAACCACACTGGAACAAAAACCCACAAACACAAAGGGAAAACAGACAGTTTAAATATGGCTCCCAATCAGAGACAACCAGCCAACAGCTGACACTCGTTGCCTCTGATTGGGAGTCACTCAGGCAAAACATAGAAATAGACGAACTAGAACCCCCAACATAGAAACACACCACATAGAACAAACACACCCTGGCTCAACAACTAGAGTCCCATAGCCAGGGTGTGACAACAATGATGAATTACCTCTCTTGTTCTAACAAATTATTAGGACTCCACAGCTCCCATCAGTTCTGAACGGGAGTCCAATCATCAAACATAACCAGGTGAGCCAAAGCTTGTGAGGAGGGACTAGAGCTGCCTTTTCACAGAAAGGACAGTCAGCAGAGTTCTGAGAAAATCCCAATTGGTTCCATTTCATAATTATTCTGCATCACCACATTCTTCACTGTCTTTGTTTCAGTGACAAGGACTTAGAATCATAAGAATGCTGATTATGGCCATTCATTCAACAATAAAAAAAAAGAGTGCATCACCAGCCTGTGTGAAGTGCAGCTGCATCAGCTTTCTGGACTACACTGTATCTCAGGGATTCCACAATCCAGAGCGAGTGGATAATGACCGGCTCTCTTCCTCTTCCTTCTCTCTCTCTCATTCATTTATGATACAGCAGCACTCAGGCTCAATCTACTTATCGGAGGAGCACAGCCCTCACTCTGTTCAACAGTGTAGCCAAAGAAGGAGACGAGCGGTGTGCCAGCCGGGAATCAAACTGAGACCAGATTTTCCTTTACCTGGCTGGAACTGGGCTGACAGAGAGGATTTAATTAGGTTTGGGACCATAGGTTGAATATATGGAGATATTAAACAGGTGTAGAGAGAGAGCCAAACACAATAGATTAATCACAATAGGTACAGTGGCTTGCGAAAGTATTCACCCCCCTTGGCATTTTTCATATTTTGTTGCCTTACAACCTGGAATTAAAATTGATTTTTTGGGGATTTGTATCATTTGATTTACACAACATGCCTACCACTGAAGATGCAAAATGTTTTTTACTGTGAAACAAACAAGAAATAAGACAAAAAAACAGGAAACTTGAGCGTGCATAACTATTCACCCCCAAAGTCAATACTTTGTAGAGCCACGTTTTTTTTTACTGCTGCAAGCCTCTTGGGGTATGTCTCTATAAGCTTGGCACATCTAGCCACTGGGATTTTTGCCCATTCTTCAAGGCAAAACTGCTCCAGCTCCTTCAAGTTGGATGGTTTCCACTGGTGTATAGCAATCTTTAAGTCATACCACAGATTCTCAATTGGATTGAGGTCTGGGCTTTGACTAGGCCATTCCAAGACATTTAAATGTTTCCCCTTAATCCACTCGAGTGTTGCTTTAGCAGTATGCTTAGTGTCATTGTCCTGCTGGAAGGTGAACCACTGTCCCAGTTTCAAATCTCTGGAAGACTGAAACTGGTTTCCCTCAGGAATTTCCATGTATTTAGCGCCATCCATCATTCCTTCAATTCTGACCAGTTTCCCAGACCCTGCCAATGAAAAACATCCCCACAGCATGATGCTGCCACCACCATGCTTCACTGTGGGGATTGTGTTCTCGGGGTGATGAGAGGTGTTGGGTTTGCGCCACACATAGCATTTTTGTTGATGGCCAAAAAGCTCAATTTTAGTCTCATCTGACCAGAGTACCTTCTTCCATATGTTTGGGGAGCCTCCCACATGCCTTTTGGCGAACACCAAACGTGTTTGCTTATTTTTTTCTTTAAGCAATGGCTTTTTTCTGGCCACTCTTCCGTAAAGCCCAGCTCTGTGGAGTGTACGGCTTAAAGTGGTCCTATGGACAGATACTCCAATCTCCGCTGTGGAGCTCTGCAGCTCCTTCAGGGTTATCTTTGGTCTCTTTGTTGCCTCTCTGATTAATGCCTGGTCTGTGAGTTTTGGTGGGCGGCCCTCTCTTGGCAGGTTTGTTGTGGTGCCATATTCTTTCCATTTTTTAATAATGGATTTAATGGTGCTCCGTGGGATGTTCAAAGTTTCTGATATTTTTTTATAACCCAACCCTGATCTGTACTTCTCCACAACTTTGTCCCTGACCTTTTGGAGAGCTCCTTGGTCTTCATGGTGCCGCTTGTTTGGTGGTGCCCCTTGCTTAGCGGTGTTGCAGACTCTGGGGCCTTTCAGAACAGGTGTATATATACTGAGATCATGTGACACTTAGATTGTACACAGGTGGACTTTATTTAACCAATTATGTGACTGAAGGTAATTTGTTGCACCAGATCTTATTTAGGGGCTCCATAGCAAAGGGGGTGAATACATAAGCACGCACTACTTTTCTGTTATTTATTTTTGAAACAAGTTATTTTTGATTTTCACTTCACCAATTTGGACTATTTTGTGTATGTCCATGACAGGAAATCCAAATAAAAATCAATTTAAATTACAGGTTGTAATGCAACAAAATAGGAAAAACGGCAAGGATTTATCAGTGTGGTCTCGCCAACTTTAAAGGGTTTGTAATGAAGCCTTAAAGGTCCAATGCAGCCGTTTTTATCTCAATATCAAACATTTTGGGCTAACAATTAAGTACCTTACTGTGATTGTTTTAAATTAAAATGGTCAAAAACAAACAAAAATAGCTTTTTGGCAAAAAGCAATTTCTCATGCAAGATTTTTGCTAGTACCGTCTGGGAGTGGTCTGAGTGGGAAGGGCAAAACTGGAAACTAGCTGTTATTGTCAGAGAGGTTTGGAACTTTCTTATTGGTCTATTGACTAATTTACCACCTGGTTATGTCACCAGGCAGGCCAAAACTCCATCCCACCAAAACAGGCAAAAAATTTCAGGCAGCCTTTTCAAACAGCTCTTACACTAAAAGGGCATTATTATAATTTTCACAATTTCACAATATTACTCCCATCTTATAGTGTGGGAAAATATATAAAATATAGGAAAATCACATTTTTGGTCGGACTGGGCCTTTTATAAGGCCTTTACGCTTCAGAACGTTTTTAGTTTCTCCTGCAGTGGAATTTTAGAAATGAATGATTGCTGTGTTGTTTTTATAAAATAACTTCAGTATGGCATTTTAAGAAGACACCTGAAAAGATCACTTTAGCAAGTCCCTGGAGTGATAGTATCCATCATCAAAATGAAGCTTCGGAATCTTAAATCAGATCACAATAAGTAACGGTACAGGATGTAACAGACAGTAATTCCCAATACTTATCAGGTTCCCTGATCGGTTTTGATGTATCAGCCATTATAGATGGATATGATAATATTTGTCCTCAATCCCCTCTACATCTGCTTCCAAGTGTGAACTGACTGCTTGATTTATGGGACTTGGTAATGAATTAATTAGGTTGTTAAGATGTCCTGTTCAAGGCCATTGTCCAACAGGTTCCCATAAATTGGTCTCACACAGTAAATCTCTATAGAATCCAATGTGAATGGTGGTGAATGGAGCGATCAGGGAACGGACATTCCAAGACCTTAGGTATCAATATAATTTCTGAAATATGTGTCACCTCCTTGTCTGTTAATTTTGTGAATGGGATTCATGATTGATCCTAATAATAGCCAGTGAGATAAACCTATGTTATGTCTTCTGTCAAAACCATTAGACGTAAAAAGGGCAAACACATTAAAAACGGACACAGAGCCAGTGTGACACTTCATCTTGGATTTACATTTTATTATGACTTGTTGGTATGTTCAAGATAAAGATCAATCCTTTCCCCAAAAAAGGGGAAAGGATTGTGATGAAAATGAAAGATGCTATCACCAGATCACAGCAGGTACCAAAGTGAATGTGAATCATTGTTGTATTTCAAAACTGAATAGCTGTAGGTCTGAGAATAACATGTATCTTAAAGACAAAGGCCATATCCTAGAGCGAATCATCATTTATCAGTTAACTTCCAAACATACTTTGTACAGTAAGGTCACAGTAATACTGAAAATACATATAAAAGTGCCAACCATTGTTTCACAACCCCCGACAATGCAAATAACCTGATAGATTAAGTAATTACACCAGGTTTTCTGTGGAGAGAATGGTCAGAATCTGCTTCCCTGTAAGATGTTGAGGGAATTTAGGGGGATCTGCCTGGCTGTATCTAGCTAAGTTAAACCCTCTTGAGCACAGTAGGTGTTAAGGGCTTTATCCCTCTTTGCAAATGGCCATTAGATTCCAACAAATCCTGCTCTCTGCTGTTTGGGGCCGACCCAGACAGCTTGATCCTCACCCTGGAGGGTCTGACCTAATGATTTACCCAGCTCCTGTTGAACAGTCAGGAGAATAAACCAGCCATTTGATGTATTCATCTAGCCAGTCTTTTGTCTTATGACAGAAGGATGCTGATCAGAAGCAGCATTACTACAGGACAACAATGTTTGAATGAGATTTCTTTGTTTTACTTGTTTTGCAGAGAGTGTAGGTTGGGAAAATGGAATTCAAATGACATTGTAATGAAAGCTGACGAATTAGATGTGTACTGTGCTGCAAAGGAAATTGGGAAAATACATTCCTTAGGGACACATGCAATCGGTTGGAAAGCAATTGAACAACAATGTAAATGTAAAAAGCTTAATTGGAAGTACACGTTTCTCCATCTGCTTCATGACTTTGTAGTAGGTTGTAGGGGTTTATACAAATGACACAGCCTGTGGGTGATGTTGGAAACAGAAAAAGCTATTAATACAACTCAAGACAGAATAGATTTCACACTTTTTTTTCTCACTTCTTTCTTAGGGAGTTTTCACATACAGCGAGCTCCAAAAGTATTGGGACAGTGAGAATTTGTGTTGTTGTTTTGGCCAGTGGTGGAAAAAGTACCCAATTGTCATACTTGAGTAAAAGTAAAGATACCTTAATAGAAAATGACTCAAGTAAAAGTGAAAATCACCCAGTAAAATATTACTTGAGTAAAGGTATTTGGTTTAAATACACCTAAGTATCGAAACTAAATGTAATTGCTAAAATATACTTAAGTGTCAAAAGTAAAAGTATAAATCATTTAAAATTCCTTATATTAAGCAAAATAGATGGCACAATTGTCTTGTTTTTTTAATTCACTGGTAGCCAGGGGCACACTCCAACACTCAGACAGGGATATGTGAATGGACCATTTTCCTGTCTTGCTAATCATTCAAAATGTTACGAGTACTTTTGGGTGTCAGGGAAAATGTATGGAGTAAAAAGTACATTATTTTCATTAGGAATGTAGTAAAGAAGAAGTAAAAGTTGTCAAATAGTAAAGTAAGTACAGATACCCCAATAAACGACTTAAGTAGTACTTTAAAGTATTTACACTTAAGTACTTTAGACCACCACTGGTTTTGGCTCTGTACTCCAGCACTTTGGATGTGAAAGAATACAATGACTGTGAGGTTAAGGTGCAGACTGTCAGTTTTAATTTGAGGGTATTTTCATCCATATCCGGTGAACCGTTTTGAAATTACAGCACTTTTTGTGCATAATCTCCCCATTTTAGGGGACCAATAGTATTGGGACAAATTCACTTATATGTGTATTAAAGTAGTAAAAAGTTAAATATTTGGTCCCATATTCATAGAACGCAATGATTACATTAAGCTTGTGACTCCACAAATTTGTTGGATTCATTTGCTGTTTGTTTTGGTTGTCTTTCAGATTATTTTGTGCCCAATAGAAATGAATAGTAAATAATGTCCTCCTGAGTGGCGCAGTGGTCTAAGGCACTGCATCGCAGTGCTAGCTGTGCCACTAAAGATCCTGGTTCGAAACCAGGCACTGTCATAGCCGGCTGCGACCGGGAGACCCATGGGGCGGCGCACAAGTCGTCCAGGGTAGGGGAGGGAATGGCCGGCAGGGATGTAGCTCAGTTGGTAGAGCATGGCATTTGCAACGCCAGGGTTGTGGGTTCGATTCCAGTATTAAAAATGTATGCACTCACTAACTGTGAGTCGCTCTGGATTAGAGCTTCTGCTAAATGACTGTAATGTATTGGGTCACTTTTATTGTGAATAGAATACACTGCATTCTGAAAATATTCAGACCCCTTATATAGACAGCTGTGTGCCTTTCCAAATCATGTCCAATCAATACAAGCTTGGCACACCTGTATTTGGGGAGTTTCTCCCATTCTTCTCTGCAGATCCTCTCAAGCTCTGTCAGGTTGGATGGGGAGCGTCGCTGCACAGCTATTTTCAGGTCTCTCCAGAGATGTTTGATCGGGTTCAGGTCCAGGCTCTGGCTGAGCCACTCAAGGACATTCAGAGAATTGTCCCGAAGCCACTCCTGCGTTGTATTGCCTGTGTGCTTAGGGTCGTTGTCGTGTTGGAAGGTGAACCTTCGGCCCAGTCTGCATTCCTGAGTGGTCTGGAGCAGGTTTTCATCAAGGATCTCTCTGTACTTTGCTCCGTTCATCTTTGCCTCGATCCTGACTAGTCTCTCAGTCCCTGCCGCTGAAAAACATCCCCACAGCATGATGCTGCCACCACCATGCTTCACCGTAAGGATGGTGCCAGGTTTCCTCCAGACGTGACACTTGGCATTCAGGCTAAAGAGTTCAATCTTGGTTTCATCGGACCAGAGAATCTTGTTTCTCATGGTCTGAGAGTCTTAAGGTACCTTTTGACAAACTCCAAGTGGGCTGTCATGTGCCTTTTACTGAGGAGTGGCTTCCGTCTGGCCACTCTACCATAAAGGCCTGATTGGTGGAGTGCTGCAGAGATGATTGTCCTTCTGGAAGGTTCTCCCATCTTCACAGTGGAACTCTAGAGCTCTGTCAGAGTGACCATCGGGTTCTTAGTCACCTCCCTGACCAAGGCCCTTCTCCCCTAATTGCACAATTTGGCCGGGCGGCCAGCTCTAGGAAGAGTCTTGGTGGTTCCAAACTTCTTCCATTTAAGAATGATGGAGGCCACTGTGTTCTTGGGGACCTTCAATGCTGCATAACTTTTTTTTTTACCCTTCCCCAGATCTGTGCCTCGACACAATTCTGTCTTGGAGCTCTACGGACAATTCCTTCGACCTCATGACTTGGTTTTTGCTCTGACATGCACTGTCAACTGTGGGACCTTATATAGACAGGTATGTGCCTTTCCAAATCATGTCCAATCAATTGAATTTACCACAGGTGGACTCCAATCAAGTTGTAGAAACATCTGAGCTCAATTTCGAGTCTCATAGCAAAGGGTCTGAATACTTATGTAAATAAGGTATTTCTGTTTTTTGTTTTTAATACATTTTCCAAAATTTCTAAAAACCTGTTTTCACTTTGTCATTATGGGGTATTGGGTGTAGATTGCTGAGGATATTTTTAGAATAAGGCTGTAACGTAACAAAATGTGGAAAAAGTAAAGGGGTCTGAAAAACTTCTGAAGGCATTGTAAGTGAATTTGTCCCAATATTTTTGGTCGCCTAAAAAGGGGGACTATGTACAAATAGTGGTGTAATTTCTAAACAGTTCACCCGATATGGATGAAAATACCCTCAAATTAAAGCCGACAGTCTGCACTTTAACCTCAAATCCAAAGTGCTGGAGTGCAAAACAAAAATGTGTCACTGTCCCAATACCTGTGAAGGCCACAATACCTATAGTCCTCTTTAAAGTGAACTCTGGGAAAAAAAACCAAAATAAAAAAAAAAACCAAAATAACTCAGTTCTCTTTGTATTCACATTGCCCTTGCCTTTGAATGAGGACTCTGCTCTCTTACCATTCCACTTCAAAATGTTTGTGATCTGAATCCTCTTTGCATTCACATTGCTATGTTTAGAAAATAACCAAGATCTTTTTCCAACATTCACTCAATGCACTCTGGGTAAATACACAGTGCAGGACAAGTCATACCATCAGAACCTGTTATTGGACAGCCATGGGTGTACCTACATACATTTTGGAAGGTAATAGTTTGTATTTAGTTACAAAATAAGACATACTAATTATAATCAAAATATAATATTTACATGTAAAATTACTGGTAGCGGGAAAAATAGCAGAAGAATAACTTCAGATTTAAATAATGCTTAAACTGAAAACGTTTTACCGCCAACCTGCACATCATCTTTTTTTAGTTTGTGGCACTAATGTGAGGGGCTATGGCAGGGGGAACGATGTTGCAGTAGCCTATAGTGCTTGGTGTGGAAATAATGATAAGTGAACCTGGAGAGCTTTGTGTTCACATCTCGAGATGTTCTCAGTTTGGTTCACTTCGTGGGCTCTTTTGAGGGGTCTGAGTTCCTTTGGAGCATTTACACAGCACAAAAATGTAACCAAACTGCACTGAGTTCCCAAAAATTGTCTGAAAGGGACCAAGTGAGTTCCCAGTTCCTTGAGTGAGGCGCCACTTTGGTAAATGGATGATGAATGACTTGTGTCTTGAGGAAATGGCTGTCACCATGGCCGAAAAGCCATAACCGTGGGTCCATAAATGATATTAGCCGCTAGTGCAGTGCCTGAATGAATAATGTTCAGACATTTAAGATATTATAGAGCTGCAAGTTGTCCTTGCTGAACAGACGAGCTGGCCTTTTCAGTGTACTGCGCTCCTTGCCATTAGACAGTAATTGGTTTTAATGCACAGCTAATTGCACTCTCTTGCACGAGAAAGACAATAACCGAGCAATTTGTAGTTAATGCATCATTACCTCTCTCTCCACCTAAACCACTGGACATTGCCCTTCTCTCTGACTTTGACACAATAATGAGGAAGGAGAAATAGGACGTTTTTAATATCCATGGTCCTTCCACTACCATCACTCATCAGGCACACTCCACTCCAGTTACAGTGGGGAGAACAAGTGTCACGCCCTGACTCTAAGGACTCGTATTTGTTGAGTCAGGGTGTGATTTTCCTTGTTGTGAATATATTGTGGTGATGTTCTATGTTGGATTTTCTATGTTTAAATCTTGTATGTCTAGATCTATGTTGGCCTGTGTGGTTCCCAATCAGAGGCAGCTGTTGCTCGTTGTCTCTGATTGGGGACCATACTTAGGCAGCCTTTTGACACCTGTTAGTTGTGGGATCTTGTTCCGTGTAAGGTATGTTGTGTGTATGCTACCTTGGACTTGTTGTTTTGTTGTGGTGTTTATTCGTTAAATAAACATGTATGCTTATCACGCTGCGCCTTGGTCCTTCTCGTTCGTAAACGATCGTGACAGAAGATCCCACCAACTAAGAACCAAGCAGCGTGTCCAGGAGCAGACAGCCTGGACCTGGGAGGAGATCCTGGACGGGAAGGGATCCTGGACTTGGGAGGAGATTCAGGCCGGAATGGATCGCCGTCCTTGGGAGGAGACAGTGGAGGCGCGCTATAGAGAGGAGCAGCGGCAACGCAGAAGGTGCCGGCCGAGGAGGAAGCCAGATAGACAGCCCCAATAAAACATTTTGGGGGGGCTAAAAGGGTGGTTGGCGGAGCCTAGTGTTAGAGCAGAGCCAACTCCCCGTACTCATGCAAGGAAGCGTGTGACTGGGCAGGCTCCGTGTTATGCGGAGCTACGTACTGTGCCGCGAGTGTTCCGGCACAGTCCTGTACGTCCTGTGCTAGCACCACGCACGTGTCGTGCGAAGATGGGCATTCAGCCAGGACGGGGTGTGCCGGCTCAACGCTCGTGGTCTCCAGTACGCCTCCTCGGTCCCGTATATCCTGCGCCGGTGCTACGTACTGTATCGCCAGTACGCGTGCACAGCCCCGTACGTCCTGTGCTAATGCCTCACACATATTGTGTGGAAGTAGGCATCCAGCCAGGACGGGTTGTGTCAGCTCTCCACTCCAGACCTCCAGTCCGCCTCCACAGTCCTGCCCGGCCCGTTCCTGCTCCCCGCACCAAGCCAGTGGCAGTGGTGCGTGTTCCCAGTCCGGCCCGGCCCGTTCCTGCTCCCCGCACCAAGCCAGTGGTGCGTGTTCCCAGTCCGGCACGGCCCGTTCCTGCTCCCCGCACCAAGCCAGTGGTGGGTGTTCCCAGTCCGGCCCGTTCCTGCTCCCCGCACCAAGCCAGTGGTGCGTGTTCCCAGTCCCGGCCCGTTCCTGCTCCCCGCACCAAGCCAGTGGTGCACGTCTCCAGCCGGTCCCGGCCCGTTCCTGTCCCTTGCACCAAGCCAGGGTGCGCGTCTCCAGCCCGGTCCGGCCCGTTCCTGTCCCTCGCACCAAGCCAGTGGTGCGCGTCCCAGCCCGATCCGGCCTGTTCCTGTCCCTCGCACCAAGCCAGTGGTGCGCGTCGCCAGCCCGGTCCGGCCTGTTCCTGTCCCTTGCACCAAGCCAGTGGTGCGCGTCGCCAGCCCGGTCCGGCCTGTTCCTGTCCCTCGCACCAAGCCAGTGGTGCGCGTCGCCAGCCTGGTCCGGCCTGTTCCTGCTCCTCGCATCAAGCCAGTGGTGCGTGTGTCCAGTCCGGCACGGCCTGTGCCTGTTCCACAGCTGCTCCACTCCGGAGCTAGAGCAGTCCGCTCCACCGGTGCCTGATCCAGTTCCGGTCAGCGGCTCCACGCCGGAGTCAGAGCAGTTCGATCCACCGTCGTTGGGTCCAGCTCCAGTCAGCGGTTCCAGTCCAGACCCAGACGTCAGCCCCTCTCCAGGTTCGGGGTCTCCCACACCAGGGTCCAGACAGGGCTTGGTACGTTGTGGGAGGAAGGAGAGGGGAAGCAGCGCGCCGAGGTCCAGACCAGACCAGGGGCGCAACAGGGAGGTGGAGAGTAAGTGGTGGTCACGCCCTGAGCCGGATCCGCCTCCGAGGCAGAATGCCCACCCGGCCCCTACCCTGTTATGTTTATGTGGCGCGGTCGGAGTCTGCACCTTTGGGGGGTACTGTCACGCCCTGACTCTAAGGCCTCGTATTTGTTGAGTCAGGGTGTGATTTTCCTTGTTGTGAATATATTGTGGTGATGTTCTATGTTGGATTTTCTATGTTTAGATCTTGTATGTCTAGATCTATGTTGGCCTGTGTGGTTCCCAATCAGAGGCAGCTGTTGCTCGTTGTCTCTGATTGGGGACCATACTTAGGCAGCCTTTTGACACCTGTTAGTTGTGGGATCTTGTTCCGTGTAAGGTATGTTGTGTGTATGCTACCTTGGACTTCAAGTTTCGTTTGTTGTTTTGTTGTGGTGTTTATTCGTTAAATAAACATGTATGCTTATCACGCTGCGCCTTGGTCCTTCTCGTTCGTAAACGATAGTGACAACAAGTATTTGATACACTGCCGATTTTACAGGTTTTCCTACTTACAAAGCATGTAGAGGTCTGTAATTTTTATCATAGGTACACTTCAACTGTGAAAGACAGAATCTAAAAAAAATCCAGAAAATCAAATTGTATGATTTTTAAGTAATGAATTTGCATTTTATTGCATGACATAAGTATTTTATTCACCTACCAACCAGTAAGAATTCCGTCTCTCACAGACCTGTTAGTTTTTCTTGAAGAAGCCCTCCTGTTCTCCACTCATTACCTGTATTAACTGCACCTGTTTGAACTCGTTACCTGTATAAAAGACACCTGTCCACACACTCAATCAAACAGACTCCAACCTCTCCACAATGGCCAAGACCAGAGAGCTGTGTAAGGACATCAGGGATAAAATTGTAGACCTGCACAAGGCTGGGATGGGCTACAGGACAATAGGCAAGCAGCTTGGTGAGAAGGCAACAACTGTTGGCACAATTATTAGAAAATGGAAGAAGTTAAAGATGACGGTCAATCACCCTCGGTCTGGGGCTCCATGCAAGATCTCACCTCGTGGGGCATCAATGATCATGAGGAAGGTGAGGGATCAGCCCAGAACTACACGGCAGGACCTGGTCAATGACCTGAAGAGAGCTGGGACCACAGTCTCAAAGAAAACCATTAGTAACACACTACGCCGTCATGGATTAAAATCCTGCAGCGCACGCAAGGTCCCCCTGCTCAAGCCAGCGCATGTCCAGGCACGTCTGAAGTTTGCCAATGACCATCTGGATGATCCAGAGGAGGAATGGGAGAAGGTCATGTGGTCTGATGAGAAAAAAATAGAGCTTTTTGGTCTAAACTCCACTCGCCGTGTTTGGAGGAAGAAGAAGGATGAGTACAACCCCAAGAACACCATCCCAACCGTGAAGCATGGAGGTGGAAACATCATTCTTTGGGGATGCTTTTCTGCAAAGGGGACAGGACGACTGCACCGTATTGAGGGGAGGATGGATGGGGCCATGTATCGCGAGATCTTGGCCAACAACCTCCTTCCCTCAGTAAGAGCATTGAAGATGGGTCGTGGCTGGGTCTTCCAGCATGACAACGACCCGAAACACACAGCCAGGGCAACTAAGGAGTGGCTCCGTAAGAAGCATCTCAAGGTCCTGGAGTGGCCTAGCCAGTCTCCAGACCTGAACCCAATAGAAAAGGGAGGGAGCTGAAAGTGGCTGTAATCTCCCGAGTGGCGCAGTGGTCTAAGGCACTGTATTGCAGTGTTAGCTGTGCCACTAGAGATCCTGGTTCGAATCCAGGCTCTGTCGTAGCTGGCCGTGACCGGGAGACCCATGGGGCAGCGCACAACAAGCGTTGTCCAGGATAGGGAAGGGAATGGCCAGCAGGGATGTAGCTCAGTTGGTTGAGCATGGTGTTTGCATTGCCAGGGTTGTGGGTTCGATTCCCACGGCGGGCCAGTAAAAAAAATATATATTAAAAAAAAGAATGATGTATGTACTCACTAATTGTAAGTCGCTCTGGATAAGAGCGTCTGCTAAATGACTAAAAATGTAAGGAAGGTCTGTATGGAGGAGTGGGCCAAAATCCCTGCTGCAGTGTGTGCAAAACTGGTCAAGACCTACAGGAAACATATGATCTCTGTAATTGCAAACAAAGGTTTCTGTACCAAATATTAAGTTCTGTTTTTCTGATGTATCAAATACTTATGTCATGCAATAAAATGCAAATTAATTACTTAAAAATAATACAATGTGATTTTCTGGATTTTTGTTTTAGATTTTGTCTTTCACAGTTGAAGTGTACCTATGATAAAAATTACAGACCTCTACATGCTTTGTAAGTAGGAAAACCTGCAAAATCGGCAGTGTATCAAATACTTGTTCTCCCCACTGTATACTTCAGTCTGAGAGTTAAACAGCTTTCCTTTGACTACTGTCTCCACATCCTCCCCTCTCTGTGTGTGAGGGAGTAGCATGGACATGAGGAGAGCAGAATGCAAATCATTCCCTCTCCAAATAAACCTGCCCCCTCCCCTCTACCACACAGCCACTCTAAGGAATGTTCCAGTGACTGTAGAAACCTGTGACAGGACCATTGGACCCATGAGCACTTCCATTTCCACAAATGAAATGGCCCGTCCTTCTCAATGAGGCCCAGATCCCCTCCTCTTCCAGAAGTTATTAGCTCTCTAACCAGAGGGAGCACAGTTGGAGGAGGCAGGAGGAGAGCTGGAAGAGGGCTGGAGGAGGCTGGGGCAGGCAGGAGCAGGAAGGAAGAGGGAGGAGGCTGGGGGAGACGGGAGGAGGCTGGGGGAAGCAGGAGGATGCTGAAGGAGGCAGGGGGAGGCAAGAGGAGTTGGAAGGAGACTGGAGCAGGGCTGGAGGAGGCTTGCACAGGAAGAGAGGAGGCTGGGGTAGACTAGAGGAGCCTGGGGGAGGCAGGAGGAGGCTGAAGGAGGCTGGGGGAGGCAAGAGGAGGTGGAAGGAGGCTGGAGCAGGGCTGGAGGAGGCTGGAGCAGGAAGGTAGAGGGAGGAGGTTGGAGCAGGAAGGAAGAGGTTCCTGTGCTGCTGAGACAGACATCCCAGCAGGGAGTTTTTTGCTCCTCTCAGAGGGAGAAGCTGCTTAGCTGACTCTGTACCATTACACTCCATTTGCAAACACAGGCACTGAGATTTGGAGGTTGTTGTGTTAGAGAGACAATTTTATCTTACTGCATTGTGTGCCTCGAGGACAATATCATTTAGCTTGTCTACATGAATGCCTTTGCTATCGCTTTCCTGCATCTCTATTTCCTTGGTGATGCTTTTTCTCTCCCCTCAATCTGACCCTGGTGAATAATGAGCCCACACTTGGCACTGCTATCTATTGCCCCAGGGCCCATTCAGCCAAGGTCTACAATTCAGAGAGGGGTCAATGGTATCGTAACAATCAAGGTTAGTGCAATGGCTATAACATGCCCCTTTTACAATTAGATTGACTAAACAGCAGGAGAAAGACACTTGTTAAAGTTCACTTTGAGATAGTGTCATTCACACATCTAGGATTCAATAGTTTTCTGTTCAATTGTTTCCCAGTCTAATTGGCTAACTATAGTACACAGCCCAAAAGGAAGCACAAAGTGAAAGGCTGTGAGGAAAAACATTTCTTAAAACGTTATGTTTCTGGTTGTGGTTGAGTGAACATTTTATTTCAGGCTGCTGATATTATTTAGGCAAAGTCCATCCCATTGCCATCGCAAAGTTAACATTATTTTTATGCATTTTGGGAGAATGTTTGATGATTCCTTATGCTTCTTAAACACCACTCTAAAATGATTTGGTGATATTTATTCTCTCTAGAGTTTGCATTGAAAAGGAAGCAGTGAATATGTGATGTCTTGTTTTGGCTGGGGCAAAGGCGTGGGGGAAGAGGATTGCCCCAGGCTAAAGCTCCACTCTGACCCCTGACCCTGACTCTGGCACAAGACAGCGATGTTTCTCAGGGCCTGACGTCCATGATGAAGAGCGATTGTTGATCTGAGTCAACAAAAAACTGCCCAGTAAACAGACAGTGTCCCAGAATGCCCTCCAGGTTATGCCTCTGCAGTACTAGTTCTGCAGAGAGTGACAGCGTGTGGTGAGTGTAGGCGCGGTGGAAGAAGAGGCCGATTACAAATCCCAGACAGCAGGCAGTAAATCGGCAGTCCCTCAGCGGTTTGAGATGTGAACCAAGTCACACTTCTACCTGCATTTGTCAGACTAGGGAGGCAGTCTGAATGGCTTGTCATGTGCGTGGTGGAATATGTGTTCTGACAGCGTTGGTGTTCTGTCTGCACATCTCTCCACTTTGTGTCAGAGGGGCTCATGGATGCATACATCTAGATCAGATGTCCTGGTGAACAGATTCAGTTCATTTCTCACAGGAGTAAGTTCTGTAGTAGTGCTTTGGCTACAGACCCAGTGTAGTTCAGGTCTGGTCTAGCATACAGGATAGGAGCCATCAAGACCATTGAATCACACCAGGGAAGTTATGGACACACTGCAGCGGAGTTCTGCTTCTGACCAGTGGCTATGCAGCATTTCAAAGGGCTGTCTGTTTCGAGACAGACTATTACTACAATTGTTGCATAAGAGTTCTTACAGCTTTAGAAATCATACAATGAAATATCATTACTCTGTAGAATAGACAATAGAACTCAGGTAGAGAGGAATGGTTACATCATGCCACCTCTGCCACAGGATCAATCTAAGGTGAAGGCAAAGAACACTGGAGCTATTGTATTTGAGCCAGGAGTACAGGAGCTGCAGTGGATATTTGGTCACATAGGGCTGTTGTGACAAGGTGTAGACAATGCTTTTATGTGACACTTATGAATGAGAAGCATAATTCTTGAGACAGAAAAGAATAATGTGACAACTTAAACCCCCACAGCATATCTAAGCCTATAAATAAGCCAGGTCATGAAAAGCCTGGCCTTTATTCTGACTCTGCATGATTCAAACCCCAAAGCAGAAGAAAATGCAGCGCAGCAGCAGTCTGGATGCTCTGGTGCTCTGGTGCTCTGTACAGCCTGCTGAGGCCTGTCTGTGGCCATTAACCTCCTCCTGCAAATAAACCCTGGGTCCTCACTGTCTCACTGTGGCTTCCCTTTAAACTTTAAACGCAGGTCTGAAAGAGAGAGAGAGAGAGAGAGAGAGAGAGAGGAGAGAGAGAGAGAGAGAGAGAGAGAGAGAGAGAGAGAGAGTGAGCAAGAGAGAGAGAGGGAGAGAGAGAGAGAGAGAAAGAAAGAGAGAGATTAAGAGAAAGAGAGAGAGAGAGAGACAGAGAGAAAGGGAGAGGGAGACAGAGAGAGAGAGAGAGAGAGAGAGAGAGAGAGAGAGAAAGAGAGAGAGAGAAAGAGAGAGAGACAGAGAGAAAGGGAGAGGGAGACGAGAGAGAGAGAGAGAGAGAGACAGAGAGAGAGAGAGAGAGAGAGAGAGAGAGAGAGAGAGAGAGAGAGAGAGAGACTAATAAGATAAATCAAAGACCCTGTTCAGTTATAGCTTAAATCATCCTTTCCCAAAACAACTCTCCAGCACACAAACACCATTGGTAAAATGTACAGTATAAAGCCACTATTTAATATTTTCTGTTTGTACTGTAGGCTAGTCTATTTCTGGAAGTTAGAAAGACCAAACCTTTCAGGGTTTTGCTATTGTCTCTGCAGCTAAACCTAGAACTGAATTACAAGTATATGCAGCTAGAAAACGTAATCACTACGGTGGTGTCCCTTTTGGGATTTAAATCCACTTCTCTCCATTCCTAGAGTGCTTCAGAGAATATCAGAAGCTAGTGAGAACCAATAGCCATGAAATGGACATGCCACAGGCGTGTAACCCCAATTTCAATGTTAAAAGGACCAAATTAAGCCAAGGCGTGCCTGGACTGCCTGCCCTACAATATCATAGAACACTGGTGCAGTGGCTCTAACTCAAGATCACATTTTGTACTGATTGCACGTGATCATTTATAATAGAGACGAATGATGCTCTGTGTCAGCCAAGCTTATTATTTAGTGGGCTGTCAGGTCACTTCAAGTAATGCTTTTTAATAGAATAGAGAATCTTCCTAATGACTGTGAATTATACAATGAATGCTCGCTTCTATTAGTGGAGTAATGTTGCTCATGTCTCAGAAGACGGTAAATGAACTTCAAAATACTCCATAGAGAAATATACATTCACAATCGATATCTGATGATTAGAAGAAAGGTAAGCAGTGCTCTGTGCTCAGTTTTAATATTGCTAATAGGTTCAGGCTTGTGAATTATTCCATATTCCTTTGTTTCAGCTTCAGAGATTTGCTTTGAGACACAACCACAACATGTCCACACAGACACCTGTTTCTGGGCTCTCCCCTTGGCTGATCCATCCAAACTCCCATGGATCCAAATGTTCTTCCCCAGCTTTCCCAGCCCTATCCATCTCTTTAATGTCTCCTTCGTCTCACCTCCCAAACTTTTGTCTCACCTCACTGGCTGTGATTGTACAATGAGAGATTGGACATACCTGTGGCACCAAATTGGGTGTCTGCCTTTGTTTACACTGGTTACTGGTGACACTGGGATATGGAAGAGACAGGGTCCCTTGCTTGTCTGGGCAACTTCTGCCAAGGCCTTACACATGAGGGTGGGTGTAGTTGATTTATTGCCTAATGCTGTTTTCTGTGGGTTCCTGTGTCTGAGAGAGAAGAAGGAGCTACATTATTTCTTCCTTATATCACTGTGCTTCTCAGGGACTTCATTTAGAGTCCTGTGGTGAAGCTATAGGCTGATGAAGCACTGTTTTAGTGAGGAGAGATGCATCACCTTTTCTGTGAGCTATATCCGAACTGTGGCCAACAACATCTGAGAGAGGATTGTTTAAGTTTGTTTTGTGGAGGGGATTGTTGTTGGATTTCAATCTACTGACCGGTGAGTGTTGTACAACACTGCTGTAAAACCTGAGAAAACGTCACCTTTGTGTTTCTGTATTTCACCCTATAGCCATGCAAATTCAGTTAAAATCTCTAGGGTGGTCTTGCTAAAACTGTCTATGAACCACCTCTATACAAAATCCATGTTTTCTATTTTCTAAATGAGACATCAAGGTCAGTGCTACACTGTCAAACAACTTTGCGTAGTAAGCAACTCTACAACAAGCCTCTGAGCTTATTCCAATTTAGTTTTTTAATAGACAAAGCACCCAGTCAGCAATCTGGGTCCGGCCACAGCACAGAGCACTAGCAGAGTGACAACTCTAGCAGACACAGCATCAGGAGGTTAGCGGCCTAGCACACGGGAAACAGAGCAGGGAGCTGGACATCAGCTTTTGATGTTCTCCCAACACAGAGGAAACAAACACAACAAGTGCTGTGAGTGACAGCTGAGGACTCGTTCGCTCATCAAAGCCTCAGCCTGAATCCCTAACCATATCAACTGGGCAGAGAGAGCACCTGCCTGGCTGTCCTAATGTTAGAGAGACGCTGGCCCAGAGTCACTGGGGAGAACCAACACCCTCACTCAAATTGATTTCCCCTTCCTCAGACTCCCGCTCTCTCTCTCTCACTCTCTCTCTCTCTCTTTCTCTCTCTCGCTGTTCCTTTGAAGTACAAATCAGATTGGACTACTGTATGAAAGCAGAAAGCTCAGATTGTACACCAGAGACCTGTCACGACTTCCTCCGAAGCTGCCTCATCTCCTTGTTCGGGCAGGCTTCGGCGTTCGTTGTCACCGTCCTTCTAACCACTGCCGCTACTCATATCTTCATTCCATTTGTTTTGTCTTGTTTATTACACACACCTGGTTCATATCCCCTCATCAGTACCTGTATACGTGTTCCCTCTGCCCCCTTGTCTTTGTGTGATTGTTTATTGTAGAGGAGATTATAGCTCAGTGGAGCTTGATTCTATTGTGTATCACTGGGTTATTCACCCGTGTGCCTTTATTTCCCCAGTGCGCCGTTTGTCCACACTGGTGTGTTTTACGCATTGCTGCGTACCTCTGTTTATTGATTAAACCATTTATTCCGTGATTTCCTCTCCTGCGTCTGACTCCGTCCAACATCACCCCGCTACAAAACCTTTAAAGGACAGAGGGCATGCAGGAGGTCGGCAGGTGTCAGAGTGCATCTATTTCACCAGACACATAGTTCAGAGAGGTCCACGTTACGCTATCAGTAGGGCGCCGGATCAGGCCATGGTCCTGTCAGACTTGTTACTTCTGCCAAGTATATGGACTTAATGCCAGAGAGCTAGAGGATTGGTTATTGTTCCATGTGATTAATCTGGAGGGTGGAAAATGTCTCAAAATTGATAGTCAATATCCACCGTAAGGGCAACTGGTGAGTCAGAGACGGAGTTCAGAAATTCAGTGGTGTGAACTTATGATAAAAAAATGTCAACAGCCATATGCAGTAGACTACTCACAACTGTTCTTACTGTATACTGTATGAGTAATCTAAAAAACATGACTTAGCATGCCCTATTACATTGTGTATGTAACTACTTCACACAGCATGATAATGCAGTCATTAGGGCAGGCTGCTTATCTGCTACAAGGACACCACAACATTGGCTCAGACATATCAGCCTATGGCCACTGGGCAGTGTTCAGTGCCAGCAGAACAATACAATTTAGAGATCATCCTTATCGCTGGATTACTGCTAATTATGTGTGGGCTTCCAGTTTCCCAAACTATTAATGACGTTCCTGTTGGATAGAAGAGAGAGTTTGTGTTGGATGGAGGGAGGGGCTTAGCAAAGAAACGGACAGAATAGAGAGGACAGAATTGGTTACTTGTTACTTGCTGAGGCCCTTATACTGTAGTTTATGTAACCTAGCACAATGTAGAACTATGGTTGACTGCTACTGAAGGTCTTTGGCTAGCATGAATGGGCTTCTTTTCAGACTTTTCAGGAGTGGATTTGATCAGTTTGTGCTCCTTGACGCCTCCACTTCTGTACATAATTCCCTTTTTGTCCCATATATTACAGTCTCCTGTTCAGTTCAAAGTGTCTATAATATCATTTTCTGGCAATAAAAGATGTGTGCCACGCTGATGTACAGTGGGGGAAAAAAGTATTTAGTCAGCCACCAATTGTGCAAGTTCTCCCACTTAAAAATATGAGAGAGGCCTGTAATTTTCATCATAGGTAAATGTCAACTATGACAGACAAATTGAGAAAAAAAAATCCAGAAAATCACATTGAAGGATTTTTAATGAATTTATTTGCAAATTATGGTGGAAAATAAGTATTTGGTCACCTACAAACAAGCAAGATTTCTGGCTCTCACAGACCTGTAACTTCTTCTTTAAGAGGCTCCTCTGTCCTCCACTCGTTACCTGTATTAATGGCACCTGTTTGAACTTGTTATCAGTATAAAAGACACCTGTCCACAACCTCAAACAGTCACACTCCAAACTCCACTATGGCCAAGACCAAAGAGCTGTCAAAGGACACCAGAAACAAAATTGTAGACCTGCACCAGGCTGGGAAGACTGAATCTGCAATAGGTAAGCAGCTTGGTTTGAAGAAATCAACTGTGGGAGCAATTATTAGGAAATGGAAGACATACAAGACCACTGATAATCTCCCTCGATCTGGGGCTCCACGCAAGATCTCACCCCGTGGGGTCAAAATGATCACAAGAACGGTGAGCAAAAATCCCAGAACCACACGGGGGGACCTAGTGAATGACCTGCAGAGAGCTGGGACCAAAGTAACAAAGCCTACCATCAGTAACACACTGCGCCGCTAGGGACTCAAATCCTGCAGTGCAAGACGTGTCCCCCTGCTTAAGCCAGTACATGTCCAGGCCCGTCTGAAGTTTGCTAGAGTGCATTTGGATGATCCAGAAGAGGATTGGGAGAATGTCATATGGTCAGATGAAACCAAAATAGAACTTTTTGGTAAAAACTCAACTCGTCGTGTTTGGAGGACAAAGAATGCTGAGTTGCATCCAAAGAACACCATACCTACTGTGAAGCATGGGGGTGGAAACATCATGCTTTGGGGCTGTTTTTCTGCAAAGGGACCAGGACGACTGATCCGTGTAAAGGAAAGAATGAATGGGGCCATGTATCGTGAGATTTTGAGTGAAAACCTCCTTCCATCAGCAAGGGCATTGAAGATGAAACGTGGCTGGGTCTTTCAGCATGACAATGATCCCAAACACACTGCCCGGGCAACGAAGGAGTGGCTTCGTAAGAAGCATTTCAAGGTCCTGAAGTGGCCTAGCCAGTCTCCAGATCTCAACCCCATAGAAAATCTTTGGAGGGAGTTGAAAGTCCGTGTTGCCCAGCGACAGCCCCAAAACATCACTGCTCTAGAGGAGATCTGCATGGAGGAATGGGCCAAAATACCAGCAACAGTGTGTGAAAACCTTGTGAAGACTTATAGAAAACGTTTGACCTGTGTCATTGCCAACAAAGGGTATATAACAAAGTATTGAGAAACTTTTGTTATTGACCAAATACTTATTTTCCACCATAATTTGCAAATAAATTCATTAAAAATCCTACAATGTGATTTTCTGGATAGTTGACGTGTACATATGATGAAAATTACAGGCCTCTCTCATCTTTTTAAGTGGGAGAACTTGCACAGTTGGTGGCTGACTAAATACTTTTTTCCCCCACTGTATGATAAGATCTAATGAATTAACCATCCCACCTCCTCCACTTGCAAACATTTATAGAGAGAATAACAAAATGAGAACACAGACAGCGATGTCCTCATTTGATTCCTCCATGATGACATCTGTACCCTGTGCTGCTGGAGCTCTTTCAATAATGCAGGTTTGTCGTTCCGCCTCAAAACACACACTCACACACACTAACACGTCAGTGAGTGACAGGAATCACCATCTGATTGACAAACATGATGCACTCGGTGCTCCGTGACAAAGCCGGCAGACAGCAAGGCGTCCTGATGGGCTCAGTCCCCCGGAGAGAGGATGTCAGGACTTGTTAGCATTTAATAATCCAGGTCCAACACCTGCTGCTACTGCTCATCCAATGATCTTCACTAACAACCCCATCAACTAGCAGAGGGCTTGTCATGTTATACATCACTCAGCATTTCGTCATACCTGCCATTGGAAATGGAGAAGCAGAAGATAAGAACCCACTGGGTACAGACGTCAGTTCAACGTCTATTTTGGATTTACATTTGGTTGAGTTGTCAACTAATGTGAATTCAACGTGAAATCAGCCAAACATTTCACCATGACATTGGATTTGGGTTGAAAGTTGGGTGAAGGAAGGGCAAAATTCCCTTACATTGATGACTTTTTGCAAATCCAATCAGTTTTCCATGTTGATTCAACATTATCACATTTAATTGTTTTTGTTGAAATGACGTGGAAACAATGTTGATTCAACCAGTTTTTTTTCAGTGGGAAGTGACCTTTGTCTATTCCAAATGAATCGTGATCTTCACTACACCCCTTTGTCATCTAGCTACCTCACAAGAAATCCATCTGCCTAGATAAGAGAGAAACTCCATGTCTTCATTAGTGATGCGGCACCCTCCCAAGAGGGTAGACGTTCACTTTGCGCTGTGCCAGTTTGTTTTGAATTGAATTTGCACTGCTCGAGCAAATGTTCCTCGTCTAAATAGGTTTGACATTTCAAAGATTTGTGTGTTTATTCCTTCAAAAGGGACCTCGTAGAATGGTTTTGTTAAAGCCTCAACATGAAAATAATGCAGACTTCCATAACTGCCATATGGACATTCTGCTTTAGAAGATACACTAGATAACTAAGATTCACTTAATGTGTTCATGCATACGGTTTGTTATCCTCCAAAGTCTGTCTCTACCCCTCTCTACCCCTACCCACATACATACTGTATTACCTCAATTACCTCATCTACCTGGTACCCCTGCACATTGACTCAGTACTGACTCCTTCTATATCGCCTTGTTATTGTTTTTATTGTGTTACTTTTTTTATTTAGCAAATATTTGTCTTACTTTTAATTAACTTTGTACTGTTGGGAATGGGCTCATAAGTAAGCATTTTGCTGTAAAGTCTACACCTGTTGTATTCAGCGCATGTGACCAATAATATTTTATTTTATTTTGATTTGAAAAGGTCTCGTATAGCTACCAAAATGTATCAGATTCAGTTAGTAGCATAAATCAGAATCAGGCATAACATACAATGCCTCATGTACACATGATAGTGTCATTGTTGTTCACAGTGCTTGACTTGGACTGAAATAGGTTCCGGTACTCATTTTGGCTGCAGATACTATTTATATTTAGGTGCAGGAGCTTCACAGTACTTTGAGCTAATATTCTATAGTAGGAACAGGAGCTCAAGCAGAACATATGAGGTGCCGGTGAGTTCCTGCCCAAGTCAAGCACTGGTTGTTCAGTTCAATAATATCCCCCATGCACATGGGTCAAAACACTAATAATCTGTTCATGTAATTCTATCCCTGCTCGTGGGTCTATCTTTATTGTGTTAGTAATTCAGAGACTCAAAAAGCATCAATCTAATGGGCTAAATCATTAAACTGGCGAGGAGAATCCTCACAATTGATTTTCCTCTTAAGTGTTACTGCTATGCCTGTACTTAGATGCTATTACCGCTCAAACCCATAGGCTATTAGATTATCAAAGACCATGGTGACCTGATCAGGAAATACAGTACATTTCTCAGGAAAATGCTATTGTTGTTCAATTCTCCCATAGCCACGGTCACGATCTGTATCCTCGAAATGGGATTTTCCTTTAGAATTGCATTGAAATATACTCACCATGGCTACTGTGTGTTCAGTCAAAGACAAAGTGTTCTCTTCACACAGATTTGTAAAAGCCTCAGTTTTCTGCTGCCCACAGAGAACATGGAGATAAGTGACAGTAACAAATTGGTAAGAGAGATGAAGTGGCAGACACAAGGACTAGAAGGCGGGCGGCAAGCACCGACCGATAGGCTGTCCTAAAAGCTTTTGTTTCACGAAGGCGTGTTGCAGACTTCTTAGTCACAGTTCTCAAGCTTTACAAGCTTTCCACAATATGTAAAGAGCTTTTCAACAGCAAGCTAGCTAATCACCATGCCGTGGTGATTACAAAGAGACTCACTCAAGATAAATGAGTGATATCATCTATAATATTGTCAAACATTTATATTAATATGCTATATGGACCTTATCTGTATGTCATTAGCTTTATAGGTCTATGGAGAAATTAAAACAAGTTCCGCTGAGAAGGATCTGAGTCACGGTGGATGCAGCAATAACAGTGAGGTACAGCTTTATTAGAACAATTTTACATTTACCCTGACCCCTGGGTGCCTAGAAATGACTGAGGTAAGATTTAGGAGTGAGATAGGGTAAACTTGACCAGGGCCTTGGAAGGTCACTCTCAAATAGGCCTAGTGTAAAATATCTGGTAAAAATGTATTTTCGCCCTTGTGGAGATGGCGATGCATTAGGACAGAGGCAGAAGTGTTCCTTTCCTGTCTAAATGTCTCTACTCTATAGAAAACCCCCATGCAGTCATCATCACTGACATGATGACCTATCTCCTAAAGAGCTCCTCTTGACGATGGTCATTTCCTCAGATGAGGCCAATAGGGGTCTGAAGAGAGGTCAGGGACTGATGATCATGGGAGGTCAGGAATTAGACCCTGATCTACTCTGACCACATGATACCTGGCTGCTCCTTGCACTGCTGATACGTGACTCACCGCTCACCCTGACATGTTAGTGAAAATGTGAGAGGCAAAAGTACATTCAAGAGCAGACTGTGTCCTCTTCTCAGAGTATTGTCAGTGCTCTTCTTACTGTATACCCCAGAGAAATGGAGTGGAATTGCTGCCTCCGCCTGCAACTCCAACTGAAAAAGTGGGGCAAAGGGATTTTCTCCCGAGTATTAGTCCACTACTATTATCATGTTATTATTGGCACTTTCTGGTTACTGGGAGAGAGCAGAGCAGAATTTTTACAACATTTGGGAATGCAAATTTCGCATTAACTCATGAACGGCCATAAATGGTAAAGACCTGAAGTATCAGCAAGAACCACAAGCTATAAGCACAGCAACTATCTATACATAACATTCCAGCATTGGTGATGACTGAGAAGGGAAGAAAACATTATATCCCAACTAAACATGTGCCCTCAGCAAGCCAAGCTTGATCCTATTTTCTAACCTCATGGATGTAAGTTATGTCTCATATTGTAGTTCAAGAAGAATGTTTCTCGAAGTCAAAATGTATTTCAGGTTTAGCCTGGCATCATGTCTCTCTCTGTCCTCAATTTTTTTTTCAGCAACTCAGAGGGCTTCAAAAATGTTCAACTCAGTCAACTAGGATTAGGGACTTACCTTATGAAATGAATGAAATAAAGAGACCATTATGATTCGACGTACTTTGCTGCAGCATTGTCCCACTAACTCGAGCACAGTGATAAGTTATCCTTGTTTGACTCCTGACTGCCTGCAGAGAGAAAGGCCCCGGACTTTTGTTCCAGGGGACCCAACTATGCCCGTTAATCTTATTACCTCTCAAATCCCTGCGACATCACAGACAATTCTCTTCACATATTAATTTTCCTGCCTGTTGTTACTCCTTGTTTCCTGATTATTTTCCAGAATCAGAAGCAATTATTTTTAAAGGCTCACATCTGGCCCCACTGAGCTTTCCCAGCATGCAGCATGATGAGAAAATTAAAACATGTCCCCTGCTAACTCCCCCTCGTTGGTGACCTACAGTGTCTGTTCCTCCTGTCTGAAGGCCTCTGTTTCCCTCCATTCTCTGGGCCCATTTATTGTGAATGTATCTGATGCCAGTGAAGTCAGAAGAGACTGGCCAAGGGCAGGAAATGTAATATCCCTGTTCCACCTTAATCTCATCTGTGACCACCCATCCGACGGGTCATCAGAATGGGGCACGGACAGTAATGAAAAACAAACAGACATTCTCCTCTGGGTCCATTTACAGCTTAGAACCAGATCAAGTAAAGTTCAGAGCTCTGCCTCTGATCCTATTATAGACTTATGACATGCATGTGAATTTTGCATAAAAAAACATATCTCTAAACATTGCAACAGCAGTTTACAAGTATGCCAGGCTTCCAAAATACACATACACACACACACACACACTGTACTATACTGTCCAAAGAGGAAATTGGAGTCCATCTCCCAAAGACCTACCATAAAGACCAATAAAACTGCTTAGCTATTCAAACACCCTGCAGATCTCTTTAAAGGTTTTAAGGAAGATACTGTATAAAGTGAATTAGTTATGTATGCCAAATGCAGCGCTGTAATCCCTGCAAACGCACTAAAGGTACACAGAGCAGCTGCCTCCTTCCTGCTGCCTTTAAGTTTTGCACGCTGTAATAACCTGTGAGCTCATTAACATGGAGCTGTGTGTTTGTGTTTACTATTAAGAGGATCCATTTCAAATCTTTAAAACCTCCATATAAAACCCTAGTCCACTCTCAACAATTAATATGCACAGTGTGGAGACATTTTGAAAGAATGATTCAAGCTCCTTGAGTTTATGTATTTCATCTGTGCCTGTGGCCTGTAAACTGTGTGGATTGTGCATGCATGCAGAGAGGGGATTAAAAGCATGAGTCCCATGAATTATTCTACAAATCACCCCACCACCACATTCCCTAGCTAAGAATCAATCGCTTGATTACTAGAGGGACTCATGGGTCCCCAGAGCTTCCATCACAGTGTTGGGGATGCCATAAACCGTCAAAGTATTGATCATGGAGATTGGCCATCACTGAACATTTTCTGACATGATAACGGAGTATGAGCGTTCTCTGGGGCTCAGATGAAGGAGAGTGTCTGCAGACCAGCAGCCAGAGGAATACATTTACATCAGCACCGTTCACATCAGTGGGACTTATCAAGTATCATACTGTCAGTGGTGTAAAAAGTACCCAATTCTCATACTTTAGTAAAAGTCAAGATACCGTAATAAAAAATGACTCAAGTAAAAGTGAAAGTCACCCAGTAAAATACTACTTGAGTAAAAGTCTAAAAGTATTTGGTTTTAAATATACTTAAGTATCAAAAGTAAATGTAATTGCTCAAATATACTTAAGTATAAAAAGTAAAAGTATAAATAATTTCAAATTCCTTATAGTAAGCAAACCAGACTGCACGATTTTCTAGGTTTTATTTTATTTTACAGTGTCACGGATTCTGCCGAGGCTGCTCCTCCTCCTTGCTCGGGCAGGCTTCGGCGTTCGTCGTCCCCGGAGTACTAGCTACTGCCGATCGATGTTTCGGTGTTTGTCTTGTTTTGTCTTGAGTGGTTACACCTGTTGTCTATTATGTTTGATTGTAGATCCTATAATTACCCTTGTCTCACGTTTGGTATTTGTGTGTTATTGTTTGTGTCTAGGCGGTATCGGCATCGCTTTTGTCATATTACGTGTATGTTGTTTTTTCCCTCCCGGTTCGGAGGTTTTGTTTTGTTCTTTACTATTAGTAAAGTACGTCTGCTAGTATCTCTGTGTCCTGCGCTTGACTTCACTCATCGCATACACGTCGCTCCTGACAGAATAACACACCTCACCATGGAGTCAGCAGGATCAGCGGTGCCAACGGGATCACTGGAGGAACGTGTAATCCACCAAGACGCCATGATCCAGAAACTGGGCACCGCCATGCAAGATGTGATGAACACCTTGAGCCGATGGGAGAGAGGAGGTTTGCCCACACCTCCTCCAACAATACCACCACCCTCAGCCATACCCATCGTTCCATCTCCGGAGTCCAGTGGGATTCGGCTCTCGCTCCCGAGGGCTTATGATGGCCAGGGGCACACTCCAACACTCAGACATCATTTACAAATTAAGCATTTGTGTTTAGTGTGTCCGCCAGATCAGAGGCAGTAGAGATGACCAAGGAGGTTCTCTTGATAAGTGTGTGAATTGAACAATTTTTCTGTCCTGCTTTGCATTCAAAATGTAATGTGTACTTTTGTGTATCAGGATAAATGTATGGAGTAAAAAGTACATTGTTTTCTGTAGGAAAAGTCGATGTTGTCAAAAATATAAATAGTAAAGTACAAATACAGTGCATTCAGAAAGTATTCAGACCCCTTGACTTTTTCCACATTTTGTTACGTTACAGCCTTATTCTAAAATGACAAAGCGGAAAAAACACTTTTTTATTACATTTTTTCACATTTATTAAAAATAAAAAACATAAATACCTTATTTACATAAGTATTCAGACCCTTTGATATGAGACTCGAAATTGAGCTCAGGTCCATCCGGTTTCCATTGATCATCCTTCACCTTCGAACAGGATAACGACCCTAAGCACACAGCCAAGACAAAGCAGGAGTGGCTTCGGAACAAGTCCGGACTTGAACCCAATCAAACATCTCTGGAGAGACCAGAAAATAGCTGTGCAGTGATGCTCCCCATCCAACCTGACAGAGCTTAAGAGGATCTGCAGAGAAGAATGGGAGAAACTCCCCAAATACAGGTGTGCCAAGCTTGTAGCATCATACCCAAGAAGACTCGAGGCTGTAATCACTGCCAAAGGTGCTTCAACAAAGTACTGAGTAAAGGGTCTGAATACTTATGTAAATGTAATATTTCAGCTGTGTTTTTGCTTTGTCATTATGTGGTATTGTGTGTAGATTGACGACGTAGGAAAAAAACGATTTAATACAATTTAGAATAAGACTGTAACATCACAAAATGTGGAAAAAGTCAAGGGGTCTGAATACTTTCCGAATGCACTGTACCCCAAAAAAATGACTTACTTTAAGTGTTTTTACTTAAGTACTTTACACCATTGCATACTGTAGTTTGACAAGCATATTTTAGTTAAGTAGAGTTCTGTGTCTTGCAAGACTATTTAGTTTTGTAATATTCCTCTGTAGCAATTATTCACAAAGAGGAAATTAATTTCAGCTAGAAGCACTATGGGTTGAGTCACATCCATCTTTGTAGGCTACAGTTCAGATTGCATCCTTGGTACTTAGACAATAGACATACAACTTCATAAATCCATTCACAGTGAATCATTGTTCTCTCTGCAATGTAAAGACTCTATAAATATACAGCACCTTCTCCAGTGTAAGGTTTGTTGATTAATGGACCCTGTCTTTACTGGCTTAGTTTCTCTGGACCCCCGCAAAGTCGTAGTCTCTGTGGGAACTGGGAGGCTGCTAGTGCTAGCTACTGCATAACTAGGCCTACTAGCTTCCACCTGCAATGGTGTTTCGTTAGACGAGGATGAGGGTTAGACGAGGATGAGGTGGTAGCTTTGCTGATGTGGTTATCTTCTGTAATTTGGCACGAGCTTGATCAGATAATGCTTTTTTGTGGAGTTTTTGTGCACCACTTTGTCTTGCCTTTTGTTTATCCATCTTGAACAACTCACTCACTCTCCATCTGAGTCAGACCTGATTCACCAAACCTCTTTGAACTTGATAGGCAATTAGGTAATGAGGCCAAGGCGGGCTGCCGCCGGCGCCGCTGAGAAATAGGCTAATTAAAGATTCATGAAAACGATATTGTCTGACTCACGTACTGTAGATTGGACAACACAAAAACTCTGCTTGCTACATGTGGAAATGAAAAAGGAGGGTTACTGTCAATTTTTTAAATAAATAAAAAATATATACAATTTAGACATAGGTGTGAGATGACGGGCGCATGGGCCCCCAATCTGAGGGCCATCTGTCAGTCATGTCTGTAATCAGAGTGATTAAAGACAGAGAATATCATATTAATAATATGCTGGTCTAAACCCAAGGAGAGTTGCCATCTGCTTTCTATACGCTTTGATTAAAAAGCTAATGGCATTACTTGAAGCAGGAGAGCTTAATGCCAGTTCTGTACCTCGCTACAAACTGTGCAGGGTTAGAAATGAGTTAATAAGCACTTCAACTGACCTGGACAAATCCAAGTCAATGTTTTCAGGATGGTCTGAATACTCCAAGATTTCCAAGACACATACTGTAGTGTAGATAGATATGGCAAGGTTAAATTAAAGGAATGGAGGCTGGGCTGGAGTAGTGGGGTTGACATTAATTCTGATGTAAGTGTAAATAAGCAGAGCCAGCTGAAAATAAGCACTGCCATTTTACATCACACCCAGGTAGCCCTACAAACTGCTGCCTCCACACTGTAGGAAATCACAGATATGCAGTGGGCTGTATGCCTGTTAGCTGGGAGGAATGGACCACACTGATCATACTGTATAAGGACGTGATTCATTCTCCCATAAGTGTGAAGCTGATGAGATGGAGCAGCAGAGGAGACCAGTGGTTGTTTGTCATGTCACCTCAGGGCTTACACAGGGAAGGGGGAATGGAAAGCAAATGGATCCCATCTTGTTTATCAAATATATTTCAATAACAATTAATGCCCTCTTTGTTCAAATGTGATGTGATTCTAATGGGATTATAAAGGAATACATTTTATATCAAATGGTAAGCAGATGGTATTACATCTTCTAATTGTGTTTGCATAATGTCTTCCCCTACTGATCCTTACAAATGTCCCATCAATGCAATTGTTCAAGCCTTTTAATTCCCAGAGATGCTGAGGCTGCTTGGTGCTCTCTACTTGTGGCATCCTCTCTCTAATCAGGTTTGTAATCGAGGCCAGCCACAGAGGCGGCCAGTAATTCATTCTGTTCTGGAGAGGCAGGGACTGTGAGTGTCCCACAGCGAAGGTTGAGAGGGCACCCGCCACCTCCCTGCTGTGGCATAAATATGTTTGGTCAAACTCCTTAAGCAATGCAGACGTCTGTAAGGGGCAAAGATCTGTCATAATTATCCGCCTTTAATTCGGTGCTGAAAACACAACTGGCCTGCTGGGGCAACATTCCCCTCCTCTCTTTCATCACATCTATTGTGAGTCTGGCCCTGCTGCCATCTTTGTCTGGTGCTTCTGATGACTAAGACACTAAGTGCAAATTACCCTGTAGCTCTCCTTCAGATCATATTGAGAAATGTCGTTTTAGGTCAGATGCTGATACCTGCCATTTATGCCCATTAGGAATCCTGAGCGAGAGGAGGCACAGAAACCCTGTGCTTTAGCAATAGGGAGCTACACAAAAGTAATGTTCTGGTCACACTGCAACAAACCTGACAAGAGAACCATGGGGCCAGCGGGATTTATGAATACAACGTATAGAGTGGACTGACCTGTAAAAAAGTATAAATTAGTTCCTCTTGATTGGCGATCGGAAAGGGGCTGTTGGAAGCTGCTGGTATCAGAGGAACACTTGAGGCATTACACAGATGTCTCTCATCTCTAAAAGCAGCCAGCATGAAGAGCGAATCAGAATGGGTGTTGGGGACGTTTTATTCCAACTGGCACACAAACAGAAAATCCATTGGCCCCACTGCACCAACAACATTATATTCCAGCAGATATGAGAATTACAGCATGGTACTTTGGACTGAGATTTTTACAAAACCCTCTCCACTCTGACTAGGTTCTGCGGAATAAAACCGGCTTTCTGCTGTGCCCCTTAATTGAGTCTCCATCCTCTCCCACAGCTGCAGTGTGCTTGGCACTTACAAAACTGGCACTGAAGCCATTCACAAAGGGCCTGCACTCTAGGCAGACGCAAATACCAATTTTCCAAATTAAAGTTTCATATGACTAGATGATTTGAAATCCATTAACAGCCTCACAACAAAAAAGGAAGCCCAGAAAGGCAATTAACATACAGTGGGGCATGTCATTCAGGAAGGAGGATGCATTGTTGGAGTGGAGGATGAGGAATGAAGGGACGTGACGGAGGAGGTGCAGTGCCCCCAACCTTTATTAGTCTTTCACCTCTGACCAATGTCATATGCATAAAGGTTGGATATAGATAGATGAGTCTCATAGAAAAAGACAATGCAAAACCATGCAACAATAAATGGTTGTGGTACTTAATATGTTATCTTTGCTTTACTGTAAATCCATTACCTTAAAAAATAATGATGCCATATTGTTCAAGCATTGAATCACTCGTTAGAGGGGAGGAAATAATGGCTTTGCACCAGCACATTTGCATCCCTATGATGCATAAAACCAAAGTCTCAATGTTCCACTGGCATCAGAGATCAATAGCCTTCTCAACCTTACAATACAATATTGCATATCCATCTTCCATGATGCCCCCCCATTGAGCGGCTGCTGAGATGTTTCAGTGCTTATTACCGTTTTTAGGCCTGAGGGGTGACATTTCTCACATGCTTTCATGTTCCAGAGGAATACAGGGGGGGAGGGATCAAGGCCCTGTCTGATGCACACAGCAGGAGCAACTGGGTACACTGGGTTCCCCCCAGAAGGAGCCACTGTGCATGATGGGGTCAGTTCTAAGGCCACTGAAGGAAGGACTGGGCCAAATGCTTTCCCCATGGTCCCCACCCAAACAGTTGTGGCCTGTTTCAAGTAGGCTTCTCACTCAGGGACACCTAAATGCACACAGCAAAGATTGATTTCTGTGCCATTGGGCAATGAAATATGTTGTTGCGCATGCAGGGAAAATGTGTATTCAAACGACTTTGAATATAGTAATAATGATGATGATTATGAAAATAGGAATGTGTTTCAGCGCCTTATTGTTTTGTCTGTCTGTCTGTCTACTCCACAGTGTCCTCACACAGCGTAACTGTGATGATCAATAGACATGCAGTAATTGGGTTGTCCAGTGTTCCCCCCTTTGGAGAGAGAATAGGCTTAATCTACGAGCAACAAGCAGGATACTGTTATGAGATAAATGTATTCATTTTCTAACATTAAACTCTCCTGTTTAACTGATGAAGTAGTGTGGACAAACACTTATAATACACCTTACCATTTAGGTCCCATTGTCTCTGTCTTGTGGCTTGATAAAGTATTGCAAGTGCTCTCTCATGCTCTACCTCAGTGCAGCATCCTTTGGAAACCAAGTTGAACGTTCAATTTTCAGGGAGAGACACTATAAAAAAAAATAGGTCAATTATTTATTTGGATACAGAAACCTTTAGGTGTCAAAAATTACCATAAGCTTGTATGGGGATATTTTTATCACTGATTATGAACAAAACATCACATACCAACTGATTCCACTTTTCAAAATGAGGAGTGCTTTCTCCAAGCCAGTCAGTCTGATTGTCTGCAAAGGTGGCAATATTGAATATGCTGTCATCTCTAGGATATGTTTACTAGGCCTACTCTTAGTATGTGACAGGTTGTAGATGACAAGAATGCATGTGACAAGAAATAAGTATTTGGGAAGAATTTAACCGTCACATTTCTTTATGTAAATTGTAGACTAGGTTTAATCTATTCCTTGATTGAAAAACAGTAAAGTCAAATTTGAATCATTGTATGACTTCTTGGACTGTACCGTAGCCTACCTTTATGTAAAAATAGGAAATTATTGAAACAATTACAGTTAATAATTGTTGCGACATTGTCAACGTGTAATTACTGTCTATTCATTATTATCACAAGTGAAAACTTTCACAATAAAACCCTCCCACATTCTAATCTAAATGGATAATTGTGGAAATGAATGCACAGTAGCCTATTTCACAATTTCACTATCGTATCTCATTGGACAGTGGTTACACGCAGGTTCCACACGCCTTCTGTCGGTCGGTGAAATCGCGACTGCTGTGGACTTGCAAATAAAGCGAAATAGGGAGCGTTCGTCACCAAGACAATCACCTTTACTTTCCAACGACTGTGATATTTTTTTCATCTTTGACCTACCTATTTGGATTAAATCATAGCCTTCTGCGCGTGAAGGCAGAGTGTGGTTATTGGATCCGGAGGCGCTGGTTGGCCGCGTTTGCAGAACGAATTGCATCGTTGTGGAATTGTAGTAATTTATCCAGGTTGCTCTCAAGTGACGCGCATAGCACATTCTAGGATTTTGGTGGGCGACAGTCGCACTTGTCCTCTGGTGTACTGAATTTCGTTGGCTATATGGAGGGGTGTCGGGATGGCTTGCACCAGGAGAACCAAAACTTTGGTGTCTACATGCGTGATCTTGAGTGGCATGACCAACATCGTGTGTCTGCTCTATGTTGGATGGGTCACTAATTATATCGCGAATGTATACATCAAAGTCCCTATGCCTGTCCCAGTGAAAAAGTTAGAAGGCGACAAGAAGGGGGACACCCTACGGATCATAGAAAGACTTGATCGACTTGAGAATGTGGTCAACCAGCACATACAAGGTAAAGTAACCGCTAGACTGAGCAGTATCCTTTACTTACCATTTGATAGATTCTGAGTTGCATATGTTTAATTGTATTGAATGGATGGTTTGTGATATATTAATGATATAGACCTATTTGAATTAGCCTATATCTCCAAACTCAGCAAATAATTACATTGTTGATTTATAACATAAGATGACCCTAACATTTTCCTTTATGAATAATGTGACCACCATTTGTCATCTCCTTACTTCAAATGGTGTGCCTGTCTGGACCATGTGACATAAAGGACAAAGGACAATGAGAACATTGCAAAGGCCATTCAGTCTCTCTGGAGGCAAAATGTCTGGTAGTCTATGCATTATAATTGGAACAGTGTTGGTGACCTTAATTGCTTCTCCAACCACATGAAATATACATATAATAAATGTACAGCTGCAGTTATATGCAACATAATTGTTCAGCACATGCTGAAGCTTAAAACCTTCTTTTTAAAAACCCAAGTCTGTCTCCTTATACATTTTGACATAATTGTATATTTATGTTGCATCTGCTCATCAGTTTTATTATGACTGCCTATTGTGAAACTCTTGAAGTTTGTTTGTCTGTTAGGCCAATAGTAGAAAACTGTCTAATTCTCTCAGACTGTCTCATGAGAACTGTAGTGTAGACTGTGAATGTGAAAACTAGCCCAGAATACTGTACCTATCTGCTACAATGTCATCTATTTTGAGCTATAAACTCAATGTCAAATGTACTGGGACTATATTTTGAAGGATGTTATATCAATGTAATACAGCACACACAGTACATACTCTACCCTAACAGAGGTTTGTCTGTTTTCCCCAGACATTAGCGTTGGAGATACTGTTGAACTTACAGTGAGTGAATTTCCATAGACATTTATTTTTTTATACTATACTTTATAGTATTATCTCAGAAGCTCAATTGCTACAGAATGGGGCCATTTATTCAATTAATCAAAAAAATACATTTTGTTGTAGATCATATTGAATATCCTTTTGACTTTGGATTACTCTTGTGTTCTTGGGAATGTCTGGAATTCCCTTCTCAAAATCCTTCAGGCTTTGCCCCTCGCTACAGCATACAGTTACTCCATAATCATACTGTAATTCTCTCCCTCCCTTTCTGTGTCATGATTTGAGCTTTACTCTTGTCAACACAAGAGAATAATGTTACCCAGGCTCTGATTTGAAACTGTGTAGGACAAGTAGAGTATGAGTTACAGGCAGACAGGGAGGCACCCATCCCTAGGTGGACTTCACTGAGCTGTGAGGCACTGTACATATTCAAACCTGGCTGGTCAGTTGAGTAAACATTCTTTGTGGTGCCAAGACTACATTTCACTGTTTGGCACTGACAGAGAGTAACCTGTTGAACAGCGCTCTGTACGTTTTCTGTGTAAGAGTGTCTGCCTAACTGCCTTATCTCCTCAGGAAATTTTAGGAGTATTTGTGTTACTCAAAAGGGGCAATGTCGCATTAGGTCAGATTGTAAAGATCAATTCAATGTGGCACAGAACACGGCTGGAAGGACAGAATGCCCTCTGTCTATAGCACTATACTGGATGGATGGATGGAGGGTGGACTGATAAAACATGCACTGTAACTCAGCTGTGCATGCATGTTGATTTGGAATGTATCACCAATCAGCCTATTAGAGGTGGGCCTCAGATTTGAGCATAGTAAAACAAAACCACACACACTCCTCATGGAGCTTTGCACTGAGTTTTAGCGCTGCTTGAAATGTAAAGATAAAGCCCCATGTCCCACAGTGTATCACTGCATGTGGGAAGGGAACATTTCCACCGGTGCACAGCAGGTGTGGCATCACCATGTTGGACACAGACAGTCCGTTAAAACATGTTGGACACAGACAGTCCGTTAAAACATGTGTCTGGCTGATGTCACCTCCATACTCAATATAATAAGGCTTGTAAACTCCTCATATCAGTATTTGTCTAAAGAGCGGGATAAGGCAGTGCACACAACCCTTGATTTGTATTACGCACAGTCACTGAATGAGGCTCGCCTGGGTAGCTGACAAGTCCACACACGCCCACCGTAAGTGCTGTTACTGCACTCTACAGCTTTCCTTGTGCTCCCAAAAGCCTGCTGTACTAAATGGACAACAACTTACATAGTCCTCTATTAATAAATACGCTGCCATGACACTTGTTTACCCTGAACAAATGACTATCGTTCTAAGCCAATTAGTATGTGACAACCAAATATGGACGGAGTGTTCTTGTACAGAGACATAGAAATGTGTGTTGCACTGTATAACACTGGGCATCACTCAGGCATCAATCACTCCGAATGATGGTGTTTGTATTGTAAGTGTGAAGTCTTTCCTCCTGCAATGTGTTTACCTGGCTTTTTATGAGCATACCAGCGCTCACATTTCGAGCCGCTCAGTGTTCCTCTACACAGGAAACTGCAAATTCACTTGAGAGGTCTTCCTAAGTCATCAAGAAGTTAATATGAATTTAGACATGACAAATCTCAAAGGAGTTTTCTTCCGTAAAGTACATCTGGGCCTCAGAGACTTTATTATAGATCTCCCCTCTGAACATGAGGAAAGCAATGACAAAGTATGGGTCTATTTAATGGCGATTGTTTTTGTGAGAAGGCTGTGGTCCTCTGGTTGATTTGACCTCTGGGGCTGTATATTACCCCTGGGGATAACTAATAATATGGTGCTGATTCAGAGGGAGATGATGATGCTATTTCATTGGAAGTCCTCAATCAAACAACCCGTCAAATCAATTGAAAAGCCCTCTAAATCACAATGAGTGTTTACTCTTGAGAAGAGGAGCGAGAGAGGGGACAGGGGACGTGTGTGTGTGCACGTGTGTGTGTGTGTTATACACTCCTTGCTGGAGGGCCAGTAATAAATGTTATATAATGGAACAAGAAATGTATAGCCGATGGTCTTGTCTTTTTGCATGGTTTTGGCTATAGAGCACTTATCTGCCTTGTTGCTTCCACTAAAATATCACTCCCCGTATTCTGCCATGCCAAGTTAGTTTTCCCCCACATCCTTTCAATGAAATGTTGAATGACATAATGGCTGCAAGAGGCTGCAGGCATTGACCAAGTGTCATAATAATACGTAATGCTTAACTTGCTGAGTATAGGTTAAATATGGATTGCAAACAAGTGGTTCACTTGATCTAACATTAGGGCTGAACAGGTCGCTACCCAAAATATTAATCAAATCATTGGCAATGCCAGATTACTTTTGTATTTGTAATCGTTACTTAATGCCTCAAATACTAATATTTGATTGACAGATTGGCAACTCTGTCTGAGAAAGTTTTCAATAGATATTTAGTTAACTACCCTGCCTTGCACTGACAGTCTTTATGTAATCTTAAGGGACCAATGAATATCCTCATTTCAGAGCAGAAATGTGGTGAGTGATTTGAAGGAGTCAGGCGCAGGAGGGCAAATCACAGAATAAAAGGTTTATTCTGTAAACACAGCGGTACACAGCAATGCGTCAAACACTCCAGTGCGGAATACAGGCACACTGGAAAACAACGAGGCACACGGGTGAATATCCCGGCGATACAAAATACAAGGACCTCCACGAGCTAATCTAACCTCCACAATAAACAATCACACACAAAGACAAGGGGGCAGAGGGAACACTTATACAGGTACTGATGAGGGGATATGAACCAGGTGTGTGTAATAAATAAGACAAAACAAATGGAATGATGAGATGAGGAGCGGCAGTGGCTAGAACGCTGAAGCCTGCCCAAACAAGGAGAAGAGGCAGCTTCGGAGGAAGTCGTTACAGTACCACCCCCTTGACGCACAGCTCCAGCTGCGCGCCGACACCGGCCTCGGGGACGGCCAGGAGGACGCGGATCAGGGCGAGCCGGATGGCGACGGTGGAAATCCCGCAACAGGGAGGGATTGAGAATATCCCTCACCGGGACCCAGCACCGCTCCTCCGAACCGTACCCCTCCCACTCCACGAGGTACTGAAGGCCCCCCCGACGCCTCGAATCCAGGATGGAACGGACGGAGTACGCCAGGGCCCCCTCGATGTCCAGAGGGGGCGGAGGGACCTCCCACACCTCAGACTCCTGGAGCGGACCAGCCACCACCAGCCTGAGGAGAGACACATGGAACGAGGGGTTAATACGGGAATCTGGATGGAGTAGTAACCTATAGGTAACCTCGTTGATTCTCCTAAGGACTATGAACGGCCCCACAAACCGCGGGTTCAGCTTCCGGCAGGGCAGGCGGAGGGGCAGATTCCGGGTCGAGAGCCAGACCCGATCACCCGGTACAAAGACCGGGGCCTCACTGCGGTGGCTGTCAGCGTTGGCCTTCTGGTGACACACAGGGCGCTGGAGGTGGACATGAGCAGCGTTCCACGTCTCCTCCATGCGCCGAAACCAGTCATCCACTGCAGGAGCTTCGGTCTATCACACATTGAAATGGTGATAGGTTAGTGGAGGAGTGGCAGAGAGAGTTCTGGACATATTCGGCCCATGGCAAGAACACCGACCACTCCCCCGGCCGGTCCTGGCAGTAGGACCGCAGGAGCCTACCCACATCTTGATTCACCCGTTCCACCTGCCCATTAGACTCGGGGTGAAACCCAGAGGTCAGGCTGACCGAGACCCACAGACGTTCCATGAACGCCTTCCAGACCCTGGATGTAAACTGGGGACCCCGGTCAGACACTATGTCCTCTGGCACCCCATAGTGCCAGTTGGAAAGTCAATACACAAGTGGGACCATGGCCGTTGTGGAACTGGTAAAGGATGTAACTTACCCGCTGGGAGGTGCCTAGGTGCCTTACTCTGGGCGCACACCGAGCAGGAGGAGACATACACCCTCACGTCCTTAGCCAAGGTAGGCCACCAGTACTTTCTGGTCAGGCAGCGCACTGTACGGCCGATACCTGGGTGACCAGAGGAGGGGGACATGTGTGCCCAATAGATCAGACGGTCACGGACAAGAGACGGCACGTACTGCAGCCCAGTTGGGCACTGAGGTTGAGATGGCTCTGTGCATAACGCCTGCTCTATGTCCGCGTCCATCGCCCACACTACTGGCACCACAATGCAGGAGGCCGGGAGTATGGGGGTGTTGTCTATGGGCCTCTCCTATGTGTCGTACAGCCGTGACAGTGCATCTGCCTTCACAATCTTCGTACCCGGTATGTAAGACAGTGTAAAATCAAATCGGGTGAAGAATAGGGCCCACCTGGTCTGGCGAGGGTTCAGCATCCTCGCTGACCGGATGTACTCCAGGTTACGGTGGTCAGTCCAGACGTGGAAAGGGTGTTTCGCCCCTCGAGCCAGTGCCTCCACACGGTCAGGTCTCTGACAACAGCCAACAGCTCCCGATAACTAACGTCGTAGTTCTGCGCCGCCGGGCTGAGCTTCTTGGAGAAGAAGGCACAGAGGCGGAGCTTGGGTGGCGTGCCCGAGCGTTGAGATAGGACAGCGTCTATCCCTACCTCGGACGCATCCATCTCCACTACGAACGGTAATGATGGATCGGGATGGGCCAGTACCTGGGCTGAGGTGAACAGAGCCCTCAGGTTACTGAAAGCCCTGTCAGCCTCAGCAGACCAGCGGAGCCGGCACGGCCCACCCTTCAACAGAGCAGTGATGAGAGCTGCGACCTTGCCAAAGCCCCGGATAAACCTCCGATAGTAGTTGGCTAAGCCAATAAAGCACTGCACCTCCTTTACCGTGGTTGGAGTCGGCCAATTACGCACGGCTGAAATGCGATCTCCCTCCATCTCCACACCTGAGGTGGTGATGCGGTATCCGAGGAAGGAGACGGACTGCTGGAAAAACAGACACTTTTCTGCCTTGGCATGAAGGTCATGTTCCAACAGTTGGCCCAGCACTTTGTGAACCAGGGACACATGAACACCAGAATGTCATCGATGTAGACCACTACACTGCGACCAAGCATGTCACAAAACACCTCGTTCACAAAGGACTGGAAGACGGATGGAGCATTCATCAAACTGCACGGCATCACCAGGTATTCGTAATGCCCGTGGTTGTGCTGATTGCTGTCTTCCACTCGTCCCCCTCTCGGACACGCACCAGGTTGTACGCACTCCAGAGATCTAATTTTGTGAATAAGCGCGCCCCATGCATTGACTCGATTACAGATGGAATGAGGGGTAGAGGATAACTATAACATATTGTCCCCTTGTTCAGTGCTCGGTAATCAATGCAAGGGCGCAGACCTCCGTCTTTCTTCTTCACAAAAAATAAACTTGAGGAGGCTGGTCGAAGTGGAGGGACGTATGAACCCCTGGCGCAGGGACTCGGAGACGTATGTCTCCATCGCCTCCGTTTCAGCCGGCGACAGGGGATATACATGACTCCTGGGAGGCACAGCGTCTACCTGGAGGTTTATCGCACAATCCCCCGCCCGATGAGGTGGTAATTTGGTCACCTGCGTTTTGGAAAACGCGTGTGCCAAATCGAGGTATTCGGGGGGAATGCGCACGGTGGAGGTAGTGTCTGGACTTTCCACCGTCGTTGCACCAACGGAAACAGCTAGACACCTATCCTGACACTCTCGCGACCGCCCCGTGAGAACCCTCTGCGGCCATGAAAAGGTGGGGTTGTGTAGTGCTAACCAGGAAAGACCCAACACAACAGGGAAATCGAGAGACTCGAGAGGTCTTTTGTGTAACCATCGTGACTGGTGCTGTAACTTCCCTAACAGACCCTGACCCTAATGGTCAACTGTCAAGTGCATTGATGGGCAGTGGAATGGATAGGGGAACCAATGGAATACCTAGACTATGAGCTAAGGACCTGTCCATAAAGTTCCCAGCTGCGCCTGAATCGACCAGCGCCTTACACTGTGAAACTACTGTGTAATCAGGGAATGTGACGTGTATGGTGCAGTGCGCAGCAGAGGGCTCTGAACGAGTGTGGGTTTGCTCTACCTGGGGTGACGCGAGAGTGCCCTGCCTGCCGCCTCCAGACCCGGAAGAACCCTGACGACATTGTGCAGCAGAATGTCCTCTCCTGCCACAAGAGTGACACTGGAGCTGTCGTCCTCCGTTTTCCCGGATCGCTGCACCACCCAGCTCCACCCAGTTGAAGGTGGGTGAAACGGGCAGGCCACTTTCAGGACGTCCTCTTGCAGCTAGCAGGTTGTCCAACCGGATGGCCGTGTCCACCAGCTGGTCGAAAGTCAACATGGCATTCCGGCAGGCTAGCTCCCTTCGGACGTCCTCTCGCAGGCTGCACCGGAATCCGTCGATGAGGGCCCGCTCGTTCCACCCGGACCCAGCCACTAGAGTACGAAACTCCAGGGCAAAGTCCTGCGCGGTCCTCGTCCCCTGCTCCGTAGTTGTCCAACGCGGCTCCTCCTTATCTCCAGACCGCGTTGGCCCAGTCCAGGGCTTTCCCCGAGAGGCAGGAGACAAGGGCGGACACCTTCTCCCACTCCGATGGAGCCGGGCTGATGGTTGAGAAGTACATGTACAGCTGCAGGAGAAATCCCTGGCAGCGGGAAGCTGTCCCGTCATAATCCCTTGATCGGGATAGATAAACCCTCTGTGTGCTAGGGTGTGGGTGGCTGGATACGGTCGCTCAGCTGGTCCCGAAGGGTCGGGTCCTCTCCTCTCCAGGCATTGGATGACCTGGAGAACCCGATCCATCGCTTCTCCCAAGCTGGCTAGCATCGTAGAATACTCCCGGACCCGCGCCACGACTCCAGGCATGTGCTCTTCTCCTGCTAACTCCATGTCTTGGTGTGTGATTCTGTGGTGAGTGATTTGAAGGAGTCAGGCGCAGGAGGGCAAATCACAGAATAAAATGTTTATTCTGTAAACACAGCGGTACGCAGCAATGTGTCAAACACTCCAGTGTGGAATACAGGCGCACTGGAACACAACGAGGCACATGGGTGAATATCCCGGCGATACAAAATACAAGGAGTTCCACCGAGCTAATCTAACCTCCACAATAAACAATCACACACAAAGACAAGGGGGCAGAGGGAACACTTATACAGGTACTGATGAGGGGATATGAACCAGGTGTGTGTAATAAACAAGACAAAACAAATGGAATGATGAGATGAGGAGCGGCAGTGGCTAGAAGGCCGGTTACGACAAACGCCGAAGCCTGCCCAAACAAGGAGAGGAGGCAGCTTCGGAGGAAGTCGTGACAAGAATGCAGATATGCTGTAACTCTTTTCCCTCAAAGGGAAGTGGAGATACAGTATCTTATTCTCCCATGCTTCTATTTTACTCTCACAATTCCTCTTAGCAACTCCCACAGTTAATTACCTCAGCAGGTTGTGGATTGGTAGAATGTTGGTGTCAGGGTAACATTGGTGTCAAGGTAACAGAGTAGAAATGTTGAGCATTTCTCTAAAGCAGGGGTGTCAAACTCATTTTAGCTCAGGGGCCACATGGAGGAAAATCTATTCCCAAGTGGGCCGGACCGGAAAAATCATGGTATATATAACTTAAAAACAACAACTTCAGATTGTTTTCTTTGTTTTAATACGATCAACATACAACATAAAGCTGGAGCCTGAGGACAGTGTGTCCAAAATAGTACAAGCACAACATCACTATTAATCATAAAACACGTCAAGTTTATTTGAAAATTCTAAAGAAAAAGAACACACAAACACACAATGCCTCAGTGATTAACAGAACTGTTTCACAGATCACAGAACTATATCAGGGTGTCATTTCTCAGGCAGAAATGTAGATAAAAATAATGAAATCCTGTTCCCCAAACAAGTGCAAGAACCACAGAGTCAAGAATAGGTTAAATATACAAATAAAATAAAATCAATTAAAAACAATAGCACATCAACATAAAAACATATAAACATAAAGCTGGAGCCTGAGGACAGTGTCCAAAAGCACAACATCACTATTAATCATAAAACACCTCAAGTTATTTGAATGTTCTGAGGACAAAGAACACACAAACACACAATGCCTCAGTGATTCACAGAAGTATATCACAGATCACAGAACTATATCAGGGTGTCATTTCTCAGGCAGAAATGTAGATAAAAATAATGAAATCCTGTTCCCCAAACAAGTGCAAGAACCACAGAGTCAAGAATAGGTTAAATATACAAATAAAATCAAATCAATGAAAAACAATAGCACATCAACATAAAAACATATAAACATAAATCTGAAAGCGTTGCTCAAACTCCCGTAACAGTCCAGTTATTTTATCTTTGAACCGCTTCATGTCTGCCACATGTTGGGTCGCGCACACATTTTTCAGACAGGGGAAGTGAGCTGCATCACCACCGGCAAGTTGCGTCTCCCACAATGACAGCTTCAACTTGAGAGAACGTATGCTGTCATAATACTGCGTGACAACTTTGTTGCGCCCTTGCAGCTGTTTGTTCAAGTTATTCAGGTGCTCTGTAACATCCACCATAAATGCAAGGTCCGGCATCCATTCTGCGGAATGAAATTCTAACACTGGTTTGCCCTTTTCTTCCATGAACTGTTCAATTTCTTCTCGTAAATCAAAGAAACGCCTCAGCACAGCACCTCGGCTTAACCATCTTACCTCAGTGTGGTATGGCAGGCCATAGATGTGGTCTTTCTCTCTGAGAAGGCTGTCAAACTGACGGTGATTCAGGCTTCTGGATTGGATGAAATTAACAGTTTGGATGACCACCTTCATGACGTTATCCATCTTGAATGACTTGCAACACAAAGCCTCCTGGTGCAAAATACAGTGAAAAGTCAAAAAATCACGTCCTCCATTTGCAGATTGCACTTTCTCTCTGAACTTTGTCACAACGCCTGCTTTTTTCCCGATCATTGAGGGTGCACCATCTGTAGCCAGGCTGACAGCGCGGGACCAGTCCACTCCGACCCTGTCCAGCGCGCTGACGAGTGCGGTAAAAATATCAGCTGCTGTCGTTGTATCTGTCATCGGCACCAACTCCACGAACTCCTCGGTGACGGTCAATGTGTCATCATCTCCGCGGATGAAAAAATGGCCAGTTGTGCAACATCTGTAATGTCCGTGCTTTCATCAATTGCAACCGAAAACGCAATAAATGACTTTACTTTTTGCTTCAACTGGCTGTCCAAATCCACTGAAAGATCGGAAATCCTGTCTGCAACTGTGTTTCTTGTCAGGCTGATATTTGCAAAAGCCTGCCGCTTTTCAGGGCACACAATCTCCGCTGCCTTCATCATGCATGTTTTTACAAATTCACCCTCACTAAATGGTTTTGAAGCCACTGCGATTTCATTAGCAATGAGGTAGCTAGCTTTCACTGCAGCGTCACTGATGTCTCGGCTGTGAGTAAACACAGACTGCTGTTTCTTCAGACCCGCCAACAGTTCATTCACCTTCTCTCATCTCCGCTGTCCTTGAAAGTTGTCATATTTGTCGGCATGAAGACTCACATAGTGGCGGCCGAAGGTTATATTCTTTCAGCACTGCAACATGCTCTGAACACACCAAACATACAGCTTTCCCATTCAATTCCGTGATTAAATAGGATGACCATTTTTCTTGGAACACTCTGCACTCTGCGTCCACTTTTCTCTTTTTTGACAGAGACATATTGGGGCAATGAGGGTGCCAAAGCACATAATGTTAAAAGTAGAAGCCGTAATAAATATCGCGGGCAAAACAAAGTAGCTCATTGGCTGCACGTGCTTGACCTACTTGCTCTGCCCCGGTATAAACAGTTTGCTTGCTTAACACAATTGCTATTGCGCCATCCAGTGGACGCAATTGGAACAGCAGTTTATTTTATTGAAAAATTGCAGCGCATTTTTATACTTAAAAAAAATATATATATATATATATTTTTTGTTTTTTTTATTTTCCAAATCATCTCGCGGGCCGGATTAAACCCGTTTGCGGGCCTGATCCGGCCCGCGGGCCGTACGTTTGACACCCCTGCTCTAAAGGGTGTCTGTTCTTTACAGAGCACAGCCTCAATGTATGTAGTGGTTTTAAGATTGTGAACGTACTGGAATGACAATAAAGATCTACCAGTCCTAAGTGAATGTGGTGTCAGTGAAAGTGTGCTGAAGCAGGGGTGAAGTGTGAGAGTGTGGATAGGGAGGGGAAAGGGAGTCTCCAGAATGTTGATTTTCCAGTAATGGAACGATTATTGAATTACAGATAAACAAATGCACTGGAGGACGATTGCAAATGAAAACAATTAATTACAAAGAATCCAGAGGGCAAAAGCATCATGAGGAAAATCTGAATAAATTAGAAATGTTAACCTCCCTTGCAGGTATTTCCCCCTGACAATTTACTCTAAACAGGAAAATATCTCTGGCACTTATTCAAGGCTACTGTGCCATGTTTATTTGAATTAACTGATAAAATAGTGTCTTCATGTAATTGATGTTAGTCACTACTGTGATTCTGAGGTAGATTCATGTCTCATTGCTGGAGAAGTGTAAGGAGGGGGTTATTTTTATGGTTTACTCCGTATCTGCTAGAATATCTAGAAAGCAACGTACAGATACTTCAGGACAGCGTTTAGAAGTGTCCCACTGAAACAAAAGCGTTTGACAGCCCTCTCTGGCTATACTGTGATTAAGATGGTCCCATGCAGACTCGGCCTCTCCTCTATACCCCACCATCATCCCAAGCAATTTGTCTCAGTCCCTCATATCTGCCCAGTCTATTTGCTAAGTGCACACATGGGCACAAAGACAGCTTGTGTTCCACCAGACAGGCTTTTTAAGGAAGGCTCATCTCCATGTGGCGAAACGAGGAAGCTGAGTGAAGGTGACAGTAACTTAGAGAAATTGGCGTGCTTTGTTTTTACATGCTAGATTGTCTACCCATATTCATCTGCTGTCCTATTTACTTCATAATTCATAATTCATGCCTCTGAGTAAGAAAGGAACATTTTGGTTTGAGCAGAAAAAAACCTTTTATTTCTGGAGTTCTAGAGTCTTTCTATTCTAATACTGTATTAGTCTTTGATGTATTGATTTATGAGTAGGACTGCTTTCTCATAGAGCAGGAAACATACCAGGATATACTACACAGGGGAAATGCACAAGCACATTTTCTTATTTAGGAATTCATATAGAAACTCCCTGACTGTCATAAGCGTCAGTGAAATGCGGTGGGCGAAGTCAAACGCAGGACACAGAGCTTACTGGAAACATACTTTACTAGAAAGTAAACTGAGTACATACAACCTCCACACAGGGAGGAAAATAACCCGCACACTAACGACTGCCGATGACGAAAATACAATCACACACAACACACAATGAAAGACAGAGGGTTAAATAGGGAAGACAATACAACATAATGGAAAACAGGTGTAGACAATCAAGACTTAACAAGTCAAACACAGAAACATAGATCGGTAGCAGCTAGTACTCCGGGGACGACGAACGCCGAAGCCTGCCCGAGCAAGGAGGAGGGGCAGCCTCGGCTGAATCCGTGACACTGACAAGAATGAAGGAAGAGTTGGCACAGTGGTGCAAATCGAGGTCATGCAGAGCACAGCACAGTCGATGGCTGCATTCGAAAACAGGTCTGGAGATATTTACAGATGTAGGATCTTAATTTGAGCCAGTTCGCTACAGCAGGAAAATAATCCTGCAGCAACAGGAAATGTGAAGTATTATTTGGATTATAATGAATGGACATTTTTGTAGGGGTTGATACATTTTTCGTAAGGGAAAATGAAGTCTGACATTTTTAAGTGGAAATTACAAACTTCAGAAGCCTTTTTAAACCTCAAATACACTACAAGTTTTACATTTCCTGCATTTCAGGAAGGTTCAGCAGACTACAGATGAAGGATCTTAATTTGATCACCCTGTTGCAGGATAACTTTCAAACATAGTGTATCTGAGGTTTAAAAAGGCTTCTGAAGTTTGACATTTTCACATAGACATTTCAGACTGGATTTACCCATACGAAAAATTTATCAACCTCTACAAAAATGGCTATTAATTATAATACACATAATAATTCACATTTCCTGTTGCTGCAGGATTCTTTATCCACTGTAGCAAACTGGCTCCAATTAAGATCCTACATCTGTATCCTGCTAAAGGTTGGTGTAAACTGTGGATTGATAACCCAGAGACTGATAGAAGTGAGATGGAGAGAGATGATGACAGGAAGGAAGGAAGGAAGGAAGGAAGGAAGAGACTCGGTAGGAGGCTGCATCACCAGTGGCCTGCCCGGGGATTCATCACTGTTAACCCTAATTGGGATGTTAATCAAAACGCATATGTCTCATCATGTCCCCTGCTCACTGGCTCCCAGGGCTCATAACACATTAATAATCCCATCACTGATCCAGGAGTGAACCGAATGGACCTAACTAACTGTCATACTGTGGGTCATTGTGTGTTATTCTATAATAGTTATTCATTGGCACATGCATAGCTGTGAGACTATTGAGGTTGTTAGCTATGTCATTGTTGTTGAACCGTCAGTGAGTGAAACAACTCCCTACTGCATCAGTGTTCTTATTATGGAGTGTACCGAGTGGAGAGGCTTTCTAACTTATACTAACTATTGAGTATATGAAGCAGCTAATTACAGAGGAGCCACTTTTTTTCTCCCATATCTTGAGCAGGGGATTCTAATTAGCGGCAATGGGACCTAATTGCTAGTTAATTAGAGGGAATGAAGAACCTGTGAGGAGCTATGAGTATAGGCCCAATCAGCCAGAGTTGAACATTCCCTGAACCTGACAGAAATTAGCGCTCCACTGCAAACTGGCATGTGTGATGATGTATTGGGAGAGAGTACTACTAATGCATTTCATATCCACAGGATGTTGAAAATCAGCCTCAATTATCACCATGTCTCATTTTATTACTTTTTACCCTGGAACTTAATTACTTTGTGCCGCTAAATTCTCCTGTTATCTAATTGTTTTTCAGTGTTCATCACAAACCACCTGAAGGCAACACACACACCACACAGGTTTATTTTCAGATGTTCATTAAAATCGCTATAGCAATTAGCATCTGGTCACATTCGTCCACTGGGCTGCAACACGTCCTGTCATTCAAAATAGTTATCACCAATCCATATAATCACAATCTGCCCTGTGCACATTAAAACATGCCCCATTCATGCTGTCATGTTTTCTTATAGTGCACATTAGTACAATCAGTTATAGTAATGTGCTTTCCTGTGTAGGCTATCATTATATTTATTCATTCATCATTAAATTGAACATATTCCAAGTAGGGCTGTGGCGGTCAGTGATTGTCAAGCAAATAACTGCCGGTCTCACGGTAATTGACTGTTAATTAATATAAACACGTTTAGTATCTCCTGGCTTCCACGCATAGAGTACAAGCCACTGATGCAGACTTTTGGAACATCTCAATTTAAAAAAGTCTAATAAATCCATTTAATATTGCCTACACCATCACAATAAATCCATTATTTATTTTAGACAGGTTATTAAATGTAGTCTATTTCTGAAGAACAGAAAAGCATAATGAGTTGTCCTTCTGTTAGGCCCTGATGTGGCTATACCATATGGCTGTGGGCTACACTAGTTCATTTAGCAGACAAGATTTGCTTAGAATTCCACATAATTTTGTATTATTTTATAGTATGAAGAATACAATTGAACATAGCTAAATAAAATAGAAAGGATATTTTCTCCAAACGATTTCCAAGGAAGTGCGCACATGTGGCTATTCTGTGTTGAGTGGTTAACAAAGAAACAGGTCCTCCTATATGCTTAATTTCAAGTTATTTATGCAACCTTAGTTGTGACACAAACGTTGGCTATATGTTTTGATTTTTAATACATTCTAAGGCTGCATGATGCAACTCTAATGATGATTTGAAAAAAGTTGCATGAAAGGCATGAGCTCTGAGTTGTTTCTTGTGCAGGCTTTACATACTTCATCAGTCTCTCATTCACAATTTGACAAGCACTTGATAATATTCTCACCAGGCCTTATCCCGGCGGTATCCCCCTTGTGTGGCCGTAATGCCCCCTAAAAAATGCCTTTTGCGGTGGCCGTTGTGCCCTTGGGCTGAATATAACAATTGTAATTCCCTTATCCCGGCTCCCGCGCTCCGAAGCACCTCTCACTCACATGGCTCCCTCAAATATCTCAATTCTTATTAGCCAATGCCCGTCACGTGAACGGGTCCTTCTCACAGGCATCTCAGCTAAGAAGTAGGCTACAAGTGAAGACAGACACATCGGGGACGCAACTGCGTGCGTCCCTCTTATCAAATTTCCAAGGCCGATATTGAAGATGTTATAAGAACTGTCCACATTTAGCCTACTTTTCGTCAGCCAACAAGATGAGTAGGCCTAACGAACAGCAAAAGCACTACCCTATGTCAATCTGCTATCCCCCATAGTACAAAAGTTTACCTATTCTATTGGTCAACTTGTCCTTCTGTGCAATAAATAAATATTCCAAACATACACTGGTACAGTTGTAGGATGCGATAGATCCCAAATTAATACAACCACTCGCATCAAAATACCTTTTAAAAGCAATGAGGCTGATGCAACAGATGAGAACGTTTAGCTTAAAATGTTTATAAACTATTAGGCTATTTCTTCACATTATAAGTGCAGCAATGCGCACATGGCAGTAGGCTATAAGCGCAAATATTCCAAAATGCAATCAATTAGCGGGAAAACACTGTTCTCAAAGGTGACCGCAAATGCGATTATGCATGTAATACTTTATTATACTGAACAAAAATATAAACGCAACATGCAACAATTTCAAAGACTTTACTGAGTTACATTTCATAAAAGGAAATCAGTCAATTGAAATAAATTCAGAAGGCCCTAATCTATGGATTTCACATGACTGGGCAGGGGTGCAGCCATGGCTGGACCTTGGAGGGCATATGCCCACCCACTTGGCAGCCAGGCTCACTCACTGGGGAGCCAGGCCCATCCAATCAGAATGAGTTTTTCCCCGCAAAATGGCTTTATTACAGACAGAAATATTCCTCACAATTGCATAGCCTATAGAAATGTTGCACAACATGAGCTCATGGGCTCTCATGAAGTGTTTGATTTGATTTTCAAAAACATTTGCATTGATGTCAGAGTGGTTAGAGGGACAATAGAGTGCTGAGTACCAGGCAGTTAGCAAATTTGGTAGGCTACTAATGACCATCAGCAGCATCAGAGCTTGGAGAAGCCTAGTTACCGTGACTAAACGGTCACGTGAAATTTGACTGCGGTCATGACCCATGACCGCCGGTGTGGCGGTAATACGGTCACCGTAACAGCCCTAATCCCAAGCATGTTCCACTGTCACTGGGCATTAGTGATGTCCATCATTTTTCATACTAGTTGTATTGACGTGTGGGCATATAGACATGTTGTAGTAAAACTAGTAATGACTAACGTACAGTATGTCTTCTTTTATTGATTGCAGTTTAGACGTCAAGTTGTCATATACTGAAAGGGAAGTTAAAACAGCAGCCTTCTGTCTGTTTCAAGGCCAGAAGTGACAGTTGCAGGTGAAGACAAAGAGTCATTCTGGCCTCATTGTGTCAGAAGGAGTTCTTGGCTGAAGCCAAAAACATTTGCAAGCAACGATGTCCTTTGAAATGCTGTTACAGTCGTAAAAGCATGCAGGTACAAAGCCTGGAAGTGATGATTTGTTTTGAAGCCAGAGAGCGTGTACGGTTGGGTTGACGCCGATTGAGTGCACCCGCTGTTGTTGTTGTTTTTTGTTGTAAACCACAGACGACTCAAAAGATGAACTATGAACAGACGTTATTATGAGGGGGAAATCATCCATGCCTACACTACCAAACCGCTCCATTCCGGCCAGTGGGCATAGGGCAGCGGTTTAGTCATCTCTGTCTCATAGACTGACTAATCTCATAAGGAAGAACAGCGCTGTAGAAGCAGAAAGTGGCCTATCAGACACTACAATTCAGCGTAGCTCTCTCAAGAGGCTGTTGTCTTGAAAGAAAACATTGGATAATTTTTAATAGTTGTGCTTTAAAGATTTTTAAAGCAGTTGTCTATGAATGGTTCAGGTAGGCTTCAAGGCAAGCCCCTAATCTGCTCTGCTCAAAAAGAAGACCCAATGATGTGTAAACCTTCCCACTGTGTAAACTTTGCCACCTGTGTCGGGGTGTTTCCCCTCTGGCATTACCATGTAGGCCCGTCTTGTAACCTTTTAATCGAGAGAAAATTGCTTCAAAGAATATCAACCACTCTCATTATCCCATCCTCTTTTGATTACTTCATTCACCTTGCATCAGAAAGAAACCCTCATTATTTTCACTTTAAGTTGTGACATTACCATGAAAGACAGTAGCCTTAAATTCTTATTTTATGAGAATGATAATATATTTACCCTCCAAGTTCAACTCACTCTTCCTCTTCTCTCCAGTTGAAATTGAAACTCACTGTGACTTTGGCATTAGCATTAGCATTAGCATACATCAGATGTGAGGACAGATAGCAGCCTGTCCTCTGCTGTCTCAGTAAACTCTTAGACTTGGAGTGTCTGTGTCAGATGCCTCATGTTGAAGAGCACAGACCACAGGGCTGGAGGAGGAGAGCCCTTTATATGTCTGTTTTCACAGGGAGCCAATAAGAGATGACTCTGTGTTTCTGTTACTGTAGGATGTGATGCTAGGTGAAGTTATCAGGGCCTTTGAAGCTCAGAGCTTGCACCTGAGTTGCATCAGTGTCACAGGGGACATTTCCACATCTGACTATAGCAGGTGCATCAGCAGAAACAATGTGTGAGTATTTATCATCCACAATATTCAGGAGTATAAAATGTTTTCTGTTTTAAATGTTGTCTGAAAACGTATTTTCAACTTGTCAACACTAGTTAAGTCCTGTCCACCTCTCTAGAGCTGTCACTGTGTCACTGCAGGCAATACCTGAAGGAATGCCCAGAGAGATGAGTGGTGTTCTGAAACATGCCATCTCTACTCCTGAAATAGTCTGAGTGACGTATTACTTGTTCCCACAAATGCCTCTGATACACAAGCATCACAAATGTGTGCACAATCAGCATGAGGTTTTGCACATTTGAGAGGCATGGATCTGTAAACCTCATTACTGATATATTTAGCATGTGTGGTTTCTATACTCCACTTCCTCATGAAACCTTCACATTCTACAGGCGTTCTTTTTGTTTTCTAAACCTTGTCTGTGACTGTTCGGATCTCAAAGAGCTGCTATTCTTTCTATTGATTTAGAATCTCTCCTCTGTTCTTCATCAAGGCCATCAGCTTGTATAGAGAAGTAGCCTACGCCAGTCAGAGGCTGAAGTGGAGACAGAATCTTTGGTCATAAGAGGAGTTTATGCCTGGAGTGCTCTGCTCTGCTCTGCCAGCCTCTCTCCTCTGCCTCTCTGTTCCGCCTCCTCACTGCACAAGTGCAAGCCATCAAATATTCACTGCTGCCTTTAGAATGCAAATGCAAAGTGTAAAAATAGATCCAATATGTTTTAAGGTGGTGATACTGGAAGGAATTAAGTCATTACACATTCTCCCAAAAGATACTTAAAATGCTGTTTGTATTTGCATCCGACTGCCTCCACTGAATTGTGTGCGGAACTCGAATGAACTCAGGTTGAGCATTCCAACACCAGTAGTGTTGGCTTGCTGCAGTCTGATTCTGTTGGACCCACAAAAGGCTTGAAATGCTAGTGGTGCATTAATCAAAGAGGATAGCCTGAAGTGTATGATGTGCATCTGCTAGTACTTCACACACACATGACATGACCCCTCAGACCTCAGGTCACAGGTTCAGGTTCAGCCTCATTAGCTACTCCCACTCTCTAGCAATTATTCAGAGAAATATCCATGTGAAGACAAATAGCAGGCCGTGGAGAAGACTAGAGGAATGTTAAGAACTATCCTGATGCAGGTATTACTTTCTAAAGTTAGTTCCACAACAGCGTATTGTATTCTCTTATTACATGTTTATATCAACTCTGATGTCAATTCCACAATGTAGAAAGGATAGTACAGTACTGCTCTGTAATAAAACAACAGTTTGTCGGCTACATCTGCTGCAGAAGGACAAGAGTGAGCCATGGAAATAAAAGTGCTAAAAACAAAATGGCTGCCTATTTAAAAATGAGATGGAGAACAAGCTATGAAGGAAAAATACTGGAGTTTTGGTGCAGGTACAGCCAACTAGTGCAAAAATAATATTGCGATATATTCAAAACAATACGATACGATACCATATATCATAACATATTATATCCTGATATTTAACTGTATAGATGTTTTCCCCCATCTCTAGTAATAACTCTACAGCAGGCATGATGCACACAAGCACAATGTAAATAATGCCTATTTAGTAACAAGATAATCTTTCTTCAGTCACAGCTTTCAATGTCTTCATGCTATGGTTGGGGAATATTGTCCTGTCCCAGCAGCTTGAGAAGAACAGAAAAGAAAATGGTCTTGAATTGAAAGGCTACAGGACATTGTGTGTTACTTCTGAAAGCTCTAAGTGGATGCTTCTGAGCTGCCTTTTATAAAAACCCAGTTTGAAGCTTTGGAAAACAGATATTCTGACAAAACATGATAGAAGGAATATAGCCACCAGGCAGCGCTTTGTCAGTCTGTCACAGAGGGCAATGGCAGCCGTCAGCGGCCAACCACTCTGTCTGACCTGAGGTGTTAGCGAAGTGGCACAGCGAAAACCTTCCCTCTCATGTGCTTTAGTGGGGCATCTGCAGAGCAGTGATAAGGAGTGGACTGCTAAAAATGTTCCCTCACTGCAGACACTTTCGAGTCAATTAAATCTCTCATAGCACTATCTGGAATTTAAGTTAGGGAAATTGTTTGGTTCAAAATTTATGAATTTGCAACCCCTGTCGTGATAATGATAGCACATGTTGTAAAATGATAGCTGGGTTTATTATCATAAACCCCTCAAACAGTAAGGTAAGCATGGATGTGCTTTACTCTGATTACAGAGTTATTGAACATCTAAGCATTTCTTCCTCTCACAGTGTTGGATATGCCAGGAGACTCTGCCATTTTCTTTGAATTAGAGCCACAGTTGAAACTTAATCTTATCGCATTTGAGTATCAGTGTTACTGCCAATTCCACATCCCCTAGTCAATTTCAATTCATCAAGTTCACCTCACATGGGAGTTTTACTCCGTTTAATGATTTTGAAGGTAACATTTCCTTCTTTAATAGTATAAGAATAATGGCTCTAGTGTTTTCTATGCCAGAAGACATAAACAGCATAGACGTGCGTGATGTACAACGCATATTCTCCAAAATGCAGAGACTTCCAGGGACTACATACTGTCGAAAGTTTCATCATTGAATTAGACTGTAAAGCGTAGGCGATTCACCTTAAAGTCATGTCAACAATTAAAATCTATTTTCTTCTTTGGTTATCTATTGTTTTCTTGAGACGTAGGCTGTGGATGAATATAAGCTAGTTGTTTTCATAACTGTTCACAAACTCTTCAGCACTCCCATAATCTAATGCCGCGTTCATGTGCTAGTCGGAACTAGGAAACTCGTACATTTCCGACTTGCTAACAGGTTGTAGTTATACACATGCCGCGTTCAACCAGTTAGCAAGTCGGAAATGTACGAAAGCACGCAAACGTGGAATGAACTGGTGGTCCATGCAGCTGCCGTTCCCTGTTGTGATTCACTCTTAAGAATGAGAATGTGTTGTTTGTGTCTGAGAAAAACTTTGCTAAGCAGAGAGGCCAAACCCTCCAGCTTTGAGATAAATAAAAGCGCTCTGCTGTAGCAAGGTTGTTGAATAGTAATTATCACAAATGAGAAAGCTTTTACCTTGCCATAAATATTTAGAGAGGAAAAACATCAATGAAAAAAATATAAGACATCTGAATGCACATCTTTGTAGCCTCATTGAGTAGCCTTCCACCTCAGGCAAACAAAGCGTAATGGTGTTTGTCTGGTACACATAAGTCAGCCAAGCACTTCTCCCTCTGAGAGGAGCCTAAAGCTCCCTGCTGGATGTCTGTCTCTGCAGCACGCAGACTGAACACGCTCAGGAGCACAGGGCCCTCCAGTCAGTCAGGCCATGTTTAAAGGCCAGTCTCATCCAGTCTCCCCCAGCCTCCTCCCTCTTCCTTCCTGCTTCAGCCACTTCCTTCCTGCTCCAGCCTCCTCAGTCTCCTTCAGTCTTCCCAAGCCTCTTTCAGCCTCACTCAGCCTCCCCCAGTCTCCTCCAGTCTCCTTCAGTGTCCTCCAGTCCTGCTCCCTCTGGTTAGAGAGCTAATAGCTTCTGGAAGAGGAGGGGATCTGGGCCTCATTGAGAAGGACGGGCCTTTTCATTTGGGGGAAATGGAAGTGCTCATGGGTCCACTGGTCCTGTCACGGGGTTTCCACAGTCACCAGAACATTCCTTAAAGTGGCTCTGTGGTAGAGGGGAGGGGGCAGGTTCATTTGGAGAGGGGTAACCATTTAAATCCTGCTCTCCTTGTGCCCATATTACTCCCTCAGACAGAGTGGGAGGATGTGGAGACAGGACTCAAGAGAAAGCTGTTTATTTTCAGACTGCAGTTTAACTGGAGTGGAATGGAAGTGATGAATAAAGGGAAGGGGAGGACAATAGATAACAACAGATGACTGACTTTCCCTTCACTTCCATTCAGCTGTTGTTTGTCATTTCTCATCATACATCTATTCTATCAATGCGTGGGAGCAAAAGGCTGTGACTGTATTCGAGCTGGAGAATAGAACGATGGTGGACATATTTCTTGCTGTTTGCATGTGGGATGGTACGGTACATAAAATACCTCTTATAATAGGTAGGCTCACCATCTATTTAGTATTATTCCCAGGCTCCCATCTTGATGTCTTGAATTTGGTTGGCAGCCTGTTTCCATCATGCACCCTTATGGAAGACTTCTTGGGCTCTGGGGCTTGTTTTCCACCTTCAATGGCTGGTGACACATTCAGCCAGCTGGTTCAGTTAAAGAGGCTCTGCCATTAAACAACAACAACACTACTACCTCAGGCTATTGTTCCACCCATCCCATCTCTCCCTGATGCAGCACCCCTGTTCACACCGGCAGCAGAACAGAGGGGGCTGGTTCACCAGAGCTGGGTTAGCAGGATATAATGCCAGACAAATAAGTCACACTCTTATTGTACTTCCATCAACTCTGTGCTTTGGTGAAGAAGGGCGGTGTACGTGTGATCCTAGCCTCTGCCACAGTGTCATCTATTCCATTAGGAGTTAGGTGCAGCCTAGGAATTTATGTTCCTAGCCTGCAGCCAAAAGCCAAGCTCAAAGAGAGCAGCAGCTTATCTGATTGAAGTACTTGCAAAAGGCTCAGGCTGGACTGACCTGTGCCAGATTCCCATCAACATTCCCTCAGTAAAAATCTGAGCGCTCCCAACGTGAATAATTAATTGAAAACCAACACCAGCTGGAATAACTGTGATGTTATGATGATGAGAGATCCCAGTGTTTGGGCCTTCATTCCAAATCTATGTGGACCTAGTGTTCCAGTATATAGGCCAGTGAAGTCTGTTTTTAGTTGCAGTGAGAAACAACTCAAGCTCAGGAGCACATCACAAGTGGTTGGTGTGACATCTGTAGAATGGCTGTTACTGAAATATTTAAAAAAGCAGATCGAAAGAAACCTTGAGTCTTCTCAAGTTCCTCTTCACTTTATCTACTGGTGTCTTCATGGATTGTTATGGGTAAAGGTATAGGCTTTGGTGGAGCATGACTTGAATTCTACTCCGTTTTGGAGATTTTTCAGTTTTCTTTCTTTCTGTTGTTCAACGTTTTCTTTAGAAAATATTATGTTGTCTCGTTTGTTTGATACAATAATTAAGATTCAGATATGGTTTAGATATCATGGCAGACAAGCAGACCCATTATTTAAATGATGTCACGCTCACAAACAAAAAGTTATCAAGCAGCATAAGTCTGTACTTATCATAGATTTTGACCAGATAACTCTCTATTATCATCAGATAGATAAGCAGCTTTAGCCGCCTTGATCTAATTTAATTTGGCTCAGCCAAGTATTTATTTCCTGAATCTTACGATCCAATGTAAAAGGGAAGGGAAGGGGAAATGTTATGGGCATGATAATCATTTTCTGTCTCTTTCCAGCTTCAGAGTCTTATTATCATACAGGAAAATATTCTAAATGGAGGCGCATCACACATCTCTCTCTCTCTCTCTCTCTCTCTCTCTCTCTCTCTCTCTCTCTCTCTCTCTCTCTCTCTCTCTCTCTCTCTCTCTCTCTCTCACTCTCTCTCTGTCTCACTCTCTTGCATGCAGTGAAAACATTCAAGCATGCGCTGTCATTTGTTATCGGGTAAAGTCTTTAACTTATCCTCCCAGCATTATATTACATTGATTAATGTTGATTAATTGGCTATAATTGAAACTTTAATTAAATGTTATGATGTGACATTCAGATTTATGTTCTAAATTTTGAAAAAAGTGTTTTGAATTCCATTACAATACTTAATTTGTGGCTAAGGAGAAACATTTTCAAGGAGGTTTAGTTTAGGTGGTGAGCAATCAAGGCAAGTAATAGCTTACTGGAAATCAATGTAGTCAAACATTAAGGTGCACACACTATAACTTAATTTGATACAAAGTAAATGTGAGCCATGTTGACTTTTTATAGGTCTTACATTGAGGAATATTCAGACAGTGTGTCCCTAGAGCTTATTGTATGTCATTACACATTCTCCCAAAATAATTGTAATTGCTCTAGCCCTGCCAAACTTGTTAGCTGAGTGATGCGCTGTGAGTCAGACTGTCTGGCAACTGAGGACATTAAATCAGATAGATGATTCCCAACAGGCTAGTATAGATCTTAGCAAATGAGACACAGTATCATTTACATAAGAAATTAGACTTTTGGGGGATATGCCTGTCCCATATAGTTAGCAGTGTTTGTTGATACCCCTCTAGGTTTGCAGTTTTGTGGAATAGCCAAAGGAAATTAGAGTTTAAAATGTAAACACACCTCCATGCTAATTTGCACTCACTAAAGCATGCTCAGTGCTCGCCATCTGTGACCATGTGACATTTAACCTAATGAATGATTCAAGGAGATATAAATATCACCAGTGCAACAGCTTTTTAACAACGCACACACACATTATCCCACACTATCCATATTTCATTTACATTTTCAATGTACTTCTTTTAAATGTCCTCCTACATTTAGTAGGTAGTAGTTTGTAACATACTCAACTCCTCGTCTCTCAGAATACACTGAGCTGCTATATCTGATATTAGACATAGATTTTGGGGTTATAAACTTCAGACCGGCCATCTGATACTGCTGAATATTTCTTCTTTAGTTTCTAGAATGGATCAATGTATGAGGGTTTTGTAGCAATTTTGTAAGACTGGTCAAATGGTGAAGAAATAGTTGCCTGATTATTTCCTGAAGAATGCATCTGTCACTGTATTTCCTGGTCTTTGTCCTAGAATAAACATGTATCGATCTGAAATACATTTCTCTGTTTGAAAAAATATCACCCGCTTGTTGATTTCTATACAAACATTGATCAAGGGATTTTACTGTGAAAACCTTTGCTTAAGTGGCTGCTCTACCATCGAAAACAGACAAGAGGCAATCATCAATGGTACTTAAGATATGTACTGTAAAGATGCCTGTGCTTAGATAAGAAGATGCACAGTATTTTCATATTGATTCCTGACTATGTCTTTGCCTGCCTTTGGCAACCACGGTTGTTCAGCCACTGTAATGTGTTGCTTTGAAATGTTTTGATTTGTTTCCTGCGGTGGTGAGTTTGTTCCTGAACAGAGGCAATACTCTACACTGAAAATAGAAACCCTTCAGGAGAAATCATGCTCAGAGCGCTGTGCAGATGAGACTCACAAAGCAAAAACAGAATCTCTTTTAAAATCTCCCCTCTTCAGAGAGTGAGCACTAATCCACAGGCACCAAGTGTAGTGGGAGTCAGATCAACATGATAGGAGGCAACAGGAGACGCACCTCCACTGACTGGTTTAATAGAGTGACACATCTAACATCTAGTCTCTCAAAGACTGCTGTCTACCTCATTGAAGAGACTGAAAAATGTACACAAACATAAAAAACAAAACAAGGTTTTTGTGCTGTTTTTTAACATGTACTTTATTTTGGGGAGAGAAAAAGGTCCCCTTCTGATGTTCTCTTGTTATTTTTCATTTCCTAGCCTGGAATTGTTGGAATAGGCCATATTTATCATCCGTGAACCACCCATTGGTTTCCTAAGGGATGTCAGGGATGGAAATGTGAGTGCCTTCCTGAAGGGCCTAGTGATTGTATTACTTTAATGAGCAGAAAGGAAGCAGAAGCAGGGACAACAAAAGGTTGTGGGGAGTAGAGGCAACCCTACATCCAAACTCTGCCAGTGTGTATTTCCTCTCTCAGGAATAAACCCAGAGAGTAGGCCTACTCCCCACCACACCCTTCTTCCTCCCCTACTCTCAGAGAAAGAACAATGTCAGGAAGACGTGTCAGCCACTGATATGTTCTAATGAGAGAGTGCCCCCTTTACAGACACAGCCAGAGAACTCTATCAGTCTCCACTGGGCCCTAGTATGACAGAGTACACAGCCTCCCAACCTGTGAGCAAGCTAATTGGCTATTAGCTGTAATATGTGCTGTCAAGCTAGCGGGCGCTGGCACCAACCAAACTACAGTCGTTGAGAGAGAAGTGATACAGTATGTCACGGCACTGAGCTGAGCCGTGTGGAGTTGGAGTGTAAGTTAATTGTGCATTTATTTATTTTCACAGGAGAAGTCTTGTTCTGTGAATATGTGAGTTGTAAAGGGCTTTGACTGTTGACAAGACACGATTATGCAGTACATTAAAATAGCAGCACCATTGGTTCTTTATTTAAGTGGCAATTTAGCATGTTGAAAGTAATAATTTCTGGCAGTGTGCATAAGCCAAGGTATTCCATCTGTCTATCCACACGGTATGCTGACGCTGTTCAATGGGCCAGGTGCCTCTTTTGTCTCAGTAGCAGACTAGTGTCTATTCAAGACCCCAGCTCACCTGAACACCTGCATAGCCAAACACACATATTAAAGGAAAAATCCACCCAAAACCACTCATTCCTTTAATTTACAGTGTTAAATAACACTAATATGTGAGAACAATGTTTTTTTGTGTAGAAATGTTTCATTTTAGCATTATAATAAGGTTGGTAGCAACATGGAAAATCTGTTGTGGAAAGCTTAAGTCAACTACAAAATCCACAATCCCTACCTCTTTAAGGAATACCTGGAATAGTATAAAAATAGTATAAAAAAAACAAAGTGGTTGTCCCACTGGCTATCATAAGTTGAATGCACCAATTTGTAAGTCGCTCTGGATAAGAGCGTCTGCTAAATGATGTAAATGTAAATGTAAATAAGTCTAAATCTGTCAAGGGTTTCTGGGTAATAAGGGCTACACAGGAGGGCAATTTATGAGGGCCTAAGGTGTGTACTGAGGGTGGCCATTTTCCTATATTTTCTGTCGACAGGTAAAGATTTACAGTGTTTTTGTCAACACAACTTTGCCTCAGTGAGTTACCATGTATGCAGGGCCTCACCTTGGAGGTGTCAAAGACAAACAGTTCCTGGTTGAAATATGTTCCCCCTGCAAGGCCACCGGTAGATGTAATGTGATTTCATCAGTTTATCTCTTTTCATCTTCAGAGTACTCTTATCACACTTATTCAGATAGGATACTGTTAGTGTTTTGTGGGGGAAAATGTCATTTAAAATGATGGCATGATATGATAGCTTTAAAAATATAATAATACTTGATAAAAACTTGATTTAATTGGGTTGAAAAGGGGATGTAAAGGGTTAATGTAGATCTTCAGTGTGTTTTCTTCCCCCACTCTGCTGGAGAGCAGCTTTAATCCATCCTGGTGTAGATCATCTGATAGTCTTTGATATGGTGCCTCATGGTACAGCAGCACAGATGAGAGCTGTTGAGTCTTAATTACCTATTATACCCCAGACAAGACATTAATCTCACTGAACAACTGAGGAGAACAGTGATAGGCAGGCAAGAGTGGAGCTCTGGTGCAATGTGTCTTATTGTTCTGAAATCCTTGTTTTCCTATAATACAGCAGAAATCCTCCCTCGTACGGTTCGCCCTGGGTTGATTCTGTGTGTTCTGTCATGGAGGTTAGCATAGGGAACACATACTGTTTTGCTGCAGCATACAGACCTGTTCACTGTATCTAACTTTCTCTCCCTCTGCGGTGGACATCCTTTTGTAAACCTCCCCCTCGCCTCTCGTTGCCATAATCCCTTCGCTATATTGTGCTGTTTGCCTTCCTGAACCAGGAATAAAGGCACTTTGTGTGTCCTGTTTCCCTCTTCATGTTGTCTCTCAGCCTTCCTCCTCTGTGGATGTGCCACAGTAAGCACATGGCCCTAACTGACTTGTCCTGATGTGCACACAATGGAGCACACTGACTGACTCACTTCACCAGGCTGGGCTGCTGCTGATAAGCTCTGGGCCTGTGTTGCTGCTCTCTGTGTCGGGAACAGAGCCATCACAGTTTAAAGCAAAACCCCACTGGGTCCCCCCTCCTGAGCCCTTCAGAATCCACCGCATACACACACACACACACGCACACACACACACACACATACACACTCCCACACACACACACTCCCACCCACAGAGAAACAAGCCAGGAGAGAGAGACAGGCAGGGTGTTCCTCTTCCTATTATAGGAGGTGCAGTTGTAGGCTACTTAAATGGAACCGCTCAGATGTATTGACAAGTATTAGCTGAGGAACGCTCAACTCTGCTCTCTATATCGAGACGGAGTTGAGTTTTGATAACTGGTCGCGCGATTTGCTATCAAAAACATTGAGCCACCATCAGTCGATACTTGTCCTTCCGTGGGGTGCTTAAATTCATACTTTTAATTGAAACATTTATTGAATACCACCAACTTTTTCCTCATTTGTGTTGCTCATCTCAGTGTGAATGCGCTTGGTAAATCAGTGTTATTGCTAGCAAATCACACGACCAGTTATCAAAACTCAACTCCGCCTGGAAGAGAACAGTTGAGCGTTCCTCAGCTAGACATGTATTGACATGCATCCTCCTTTCCTTCTACTCTCCCTCTCCTTCCATCCTGTCATGTTTTTGAGATACGTTTCTTCTGCCTTCTACATGTTTTAAGTCTTGTTTTGAGGCCAGAGTGCTGTGAGCTGTTGAACTCCGATTGGGACTTGTGCGTCAGAAGAAAGTGGGATAATAAGACTAGCTATAAGCATTTATAAACATATTAATGCATTCATTTATAATTCATTACACAGACTTGGTTCATAGTGTTACTGAGTTTTCAACACTATATTTTGTCTTAGAGGCGATCATTACTGAATTACTGTACCATGTCTGTCAGAGAGCACTGAACATGCAGCCTTTGAGTGGTTCCTCTACTGTGTTCAATAGACATGAGAGGCTGCCTACATATTTTAGGGGCTTCTGAGTTCTTCTCCCAACAAAATAGCCTTTGGACGACACACTGCCCAGACTAAGCCAATACAAGTTGCCTAGGTTACCCTGTCTGCAAAACAACAACCCCTGACCCAGCCGGCGCTCTTGCCTTTCACTCCTGAGGAAAGCGTCTCAGAAGGCCTAATTAATCACCAGCACAAGTAGTCACATGAATGAGCCTGGAGGCACGTTTGCTGGGATTGGTAGACTTTTAGAACTTCATTGTGTTCTTCTCCCATCAAGAATGGAGGCATTCCTTTCTTCATCAAAGCAACTGAAACTTTCAATGCTGTATGTTTAACTTAGGGTACACAGCTCCAGGCATTACGGTTGCTATCAGTGAACACTGCACTTTGAGTGGCTGACCATATTGTGTTAATTTCAGCAGTTCTAATCAAATCAAATCAAATTGCATTTGTCACATGTGCCGAATACAACAGGTGTAGACCAACAATGCAGTTTTAATAAAAATAAGTGTTAAGTAAAAAATATATAACAAAAAAAACAAAAAAACAAAAAACAAAGAAATAACAAATAATTAAAGAGTAGCAGTAAAATAACAGTAGCGAGGCTATATACAGGGGGTACCGGTACAGAGTCAATGTGTGGGGGCACAGGTTAGTCGAGGTAATTAAGGTAATATGTACATGTAGGTAGAGTTAAAGTGACTATGCATAGATAATAAACAGAGAGTGGCAGCAGCGTAAAAGAGGGGGGGGTGACAATGCAAATAGTCCGGGTAGCCATTTGATTAGTCTTATGGCTTGGGGGTAGAAGCTGTTAGGAAGCCTTTTGGACCTAGACTTGGCGCTCCGGTACCGCTTGCCGTGCGGTAGCAGAGAGAACAGTCTATGACTAGGGTGGCTGGAGTCTTTGACAATTTTTAGGGCCTTCCTCTGACACCACCTGGTATAGAGGTCCTGGATGGCAGGAAGCTTGGCCCCAGTGATGTACTGGGCCGTACGCACTACCCTCTGTAGTGCCTTGCGGTCGGAGGTCGAGCAGTTGCCATACCAGGCAGTGATGCAACCAGTCAGGATGCTCTCGATGGTGCAGATGTAGAACTATTTGAGGATCTGAGGACCCATGCCAAATCTTTTCAGTCTCCTGAGGGGGAATAGGCTTTGTCGTGCTCTCTGTCTTGGTGTGTTTGGACCATGATAGTTTGTTGGTGATTTGGATACCAAGGAACTTGAAGCTCTCAACCTGCTCCACTACAGCCCCGTCGATGAGAATGGGGGCATGCTCGGTCCTCCTTTTCCTGTAGTCCACAATCATCGCCTTTGTCTTGATCATGTTGAGGGAGAGGTTGTTATCCTGGCACCACACGGCCAGGTCGCTGACCTCCTCCCTATAGGCTGTATCATCGTTGTCGGTGATCAGGCCTACCACTGTTGTGTTGTCGGCAAACTTAATGATGGTGTTGGATTCGTGCCTGGCCATGCAATCATGGGTGAACAGGGAGTACAGGAGGGGACTGAGCACGCACCCCTGAGAGGCCCCCGTGTTGAGAATCAGCGTGGTAGATGTGTTGTTACCTACCCTTACCACCTGGGGGCGGCCCGTCAGGAAGTCCAAGATCCAGTTGCAGAGGGATGTGTTTAGTCCCAGGGTCCTTAGCTTAGTGATGAGCTTTGAGGGCACTATGGTGTTGAACGCTGAGCTGTAGTCAATGAATAGCATTCTCACGTAGCTTTTGTCCAGGTGGGAAAGGGCAGTGTGGAGTGCAATAGAGATTGCATCATCTGTGGATCTGTTGGGGCAGTATGCAAATTGGACTGGGTCTAGTGTTTCTGGGATAATGGTGTTGATGTGAGCCATGACCAGCCTTTCAAAGCACTTCATGGCTACTGATGTGAGTGCTACGGGTCTGTAGTCATTTAGGCAGGTTACCTTAGTGTTCTTGGGCACAGGGACTATGGTGGTCTGCATGATACATGTTGGTATTACAGACTCAGTCAGGGACAGGTTGAAAATGTCAGTGAAGACACTTGCAAGTTGGTCAGCGCATGCTCGGAATACACGTCCTGGTAATCCATCTGGCCCTGCGACCTTGTGAATGTTGACCTGTTTAAAGGGCTTACTCACATCGGCTACGGAGAGCGTGATCACACAGTCATCTGGAACAGCTGATGCTCTCATGCATGCTTCAGTGTTGCTTGCCTCGAAGCGAGCATAGAAGTAATTTAGCTCATATGGTAGGCTCATGTCACTGGGCAGCTCGCGGCTGTGCTTCCCTGCACATTCGACGAGCGTCGGAGCCGGTGTAGTACGATTCAATCTTAGTCCTGTATTGACGCTTTGCCTGTTTGATGGGTCGGTGGAGGGCATAGCGGGATTTCTTATAAGTGTCGGTGTTAGAGTCCCGCTCCTTGAAAGCGGCAGCTCTACCCTTTAGCTCAGTGCAGATGTTGCCTGTAATCCATGGCTTCTGGTTTGGGTATGTATGTACGGTCACTGTGGGGACGATGTTATCGATGCACTTATTGATGAAGCCAGTGACTGATGTGGTGTACTCCTCAATGCCATCGGATGAATCCCGGAACATATTCCAGTCTGTGCTAGCATGACAGTCCTGTAGCTTAGCATCTGCGTCACCTGACAATTTCTTTATTGACCGAGTCACTGGTGCTTCCTGCTTTAGTTTTTTCTTGTAAGCAGGAATCAGGAGGATATAATTATGGTCAGATTTGCCAAATGGAGGGCGAGGGAAAGCTTTGTATGATTCTCTGTGTGTGGAGTAAAGGTGGTGTAGAGTTTTTTTTCCCTCTGGTTGCACATTTAACATGCTGGTAGAAATGAGGTAAAACGGATTTAAGGTTCCCTGCATTAAAGTCCCCGGCCACTAGGAGCGCCGCCTCTGGATGAGCGTTTTCCTGTTTGCTTATGGCCTTATACAGCTCATTGAGTGCGGTCTTAGTGCCAGCATCGGTTTGTGATGGTAAATAGACAGTTACGAAAAATATAAATTAGATTAAAACTCTCTTGATAAATAGTGTGGTCTACAGCTTATCATGAGATACTCTACCTCAGGCGAGCAAAACCGTGAGATTTCCATAATATTAGATTTAGTGCACCAGCTGTTGTTTACAAATATACACAGACCACCACACCTTGTCTTACCGGAGGCGGCTGTATGTTATCAATGTCTTCGTTCAGCCACGACTCGGTGAAACATAAGATATTACAGTTTTTAATGTCCCGTTGGTAGGATTTTCGTGATCGTAGCTCGTCTAGTTTTTTATCCAATGATTGTACGTTGGCTAATAGGACTGATGGTAGAGGCAGATTACCCACTCGCCGTCGGATCCTTACAAGGCACCCCAACCTACGTCCCCAATATCTCTGTCTCTTTCTCCTGCGAATGACGGGGATTTGGGCCTCGTCGGGTGTCTGAAGTAAATCCTTCGCGTCCGACTCGTTAAAAAACAAATCTTCGTCCAGTACGAGGTGAGTAATCGCTGTCCTGATATCCAGAAGCTCTTTTCGGTCATAAGAGACAGTGGCAGAAACATTATGTACAAAATAAGTTACAAATAACGCAAAAAAACACACACAATAGCACAATCGGTTAGGAGCCCGTAAAACGGCAGCCATCTCCTCCGAAGACATTGTTCAAGCGTCTCTCGTGATTATTCATAATCATACACCATATTTCACCATGTTCTCTGTAATTAGCATGTGACCATATAGCATGTGACCATATACAGTACTTACAGTAGATACTATTAGTATTGAGAACAAGGTTGTTTGTTTCATAGGAAAGTCCAATGCCGCTCTGCATGCATACATACCACTGACTCAAGTAATAAGATTAAATGCTATACTTTGTCACCATAGCAGGCTAGCAAAGGCAGAGATGCTGCACTGATTTATGATGCAGCACTGTGTTCCTGATAGCACAGGAGGTTGGTGGCATCTTAATTGGGGAGGATGGGCTCGTGTTAATGACTGGAGCGGAATTAGTGGAATGGTATCAAATACATGTACATCAAACACATGCTCCGTTCCAGCCATTATTAAGAGCCGTTCTCCCCTCAGCAACCTCCTGTTCCTGATAGAGACCTTTACCAAGTGTGATGTCACGAGAGGCTGTGTCCTGGAGGGACGTTACATCCCCCTGAGGTGGCTGCAAACCCAGACAGCTATGGCTCCATCTGCTGGTATGGTCGGGAACTCCACCCCTCTATGGCCAATCTTCCCACGCAGCTGAAACAAATGAGGAGCTGATGAGCTGAAGGTTTGGGAAGGGAAGAGACACAGTCTCCAACCTGGGCTCTCTGGAGGACAAGAGTGCTGCACGTCCACTTCCATGAGGAATATAAGGATTTGGAGATACTTACCTTTGGGAAATACTCACCTTTTGGATATATGCACCTGTGGAAATACGTGAGAGACAGTTGGAAGGACTTTTTGCTGGGTTGGCCACTAGCTGCAACGTGGACTACAGTAAGGCTGGGGAAAAGTTATCTGAGCGAGTGAGAGTTATGACTTTGGATGTGGAAGAGACATCCCTGAACTGTTAACCCTTAAAGAGCCACAAGAGAACAGAATTTTGTTATATTTTCGTTAATTTCCCAAGACCTATAATAAAATCCTTGTTTTGGTTGAACCTTGTCTCCTTGCACTACTTGAGCAATCCCGCTGAAAGCTGTGTAGCCTCTCGTGACGTCACAGATGGTGGAGAATACGGGCACGCTCAAGCGTTAATAGTGCATGTCAGAGGAGGATACCGAAGGTTTGATCACCCAGTTTTCCAAGTTGGCCGTAGGCTCCCCGCCGACTGAAATGGAGGACATATTGAAAGCCCTTGTTGCTTGCCAGCAAGCCCAGATGCAAGCAAACGTGGCTCTCTTGGAGGAGCAAAAGAAAGCCAACCTTCTGAAGGCAGAGGAATTGCAGTTGCAGAGACAGAGGGTGGTCCAAAATACCCGCCCAATAAAGGCAAGTGACTTTATATCTAAGATGGGAGCTACCGATGACATTGAGGCATACCTGCATGCATTTGAGGCCACGGCCACTAGGGAAGCCTGGCCCAAGCAACAGTGGGTTGGTCTGTTAGCCCCTTTCTAACCGGGGAATCGCTGAATGCTGTCCGGGACCTGGGCCCTGACCAGGTTACTGACTATGATGCCCTGAAGTCTGAGATCCTCAGCAGATATGGACTCACAAAGTTTGGTATGGCCCAGCGCTTTCACAGCTGGACCTTCCAACCAGACCAACCTCCTCGGGCGCAGATGCATGAACTTGCCCGAATCGCAAGGAAATGGCTGGATCCGCAGAGGAATACAGCAGCGGCGGTGGTGGAGGCCGTTGTGGTGGATCGTTACCTACGCGCCCTGCCTTATGAGGCAAAACGGTTCATCAGTCAACAGGCCTTGACCACGGCTGATCTGACCGTGGAAGCTGTGGAAAAGTACCAGGCCACAGCGGAGATGCTGAATGCTTCCCGAAAAGACCCCAGGAGGGCGGCCCCACCACAAATGGGAAGAACCCGTCCAAAGGACCCCAAGGTCTCGAACCCAGCCACGTCAGGACTTATCCCGGCTCCAGGGGGAGCCAGAAACCAGGCGGGTCCAAGAAGAGTACACCAGGAGGGGGGAAACTCGACAGTGTTACCGGTGTGGGGAGATGGGACATATCTCCTGGCAGTGTGGGAAACCAGCCGATGAACCTATGCCCACTGCGGAGTCCTCCAGCTCAGCACCCACACACCGTTTTGCCTCGCTCTTGGGAGTCGTAGATGGCGGCCCAGATCGACCCCCCACCTGCCCGGTAACTGTGAATCACCATGATGTGGAGGCCTTACTGGATTCTGGTAGCCGGGCCACCCTGGTGCGTAAGGATTTGGTGGGCCCAACGTGTTTGACCCCCGGGGAAAGTCCTCCCAGTTTCCTGTGTCCATGGGGACACCAGAGAATACCCCATTACTGAACTTACAATGACCAGCACACGGGGAACCATACACACGACGGCGGGGGTGGTTGATTCCCTCCCCGTCCCTGTCCTAATTGGACGAGACTGCCCAGCCTTTTACCCACTCTGGAGAGAGTCTCAGGAGAGGATAACCCGAGTACCTCGGAAACGGAGAGGCAAGACTCATCCTGGGAAGGCTCCGGTGCAATCCTCCGAGTTACTCACTCCCGCCCGGGCTCTGATAGGGATGGCAGGTGCCCAGACCGACACAGAGACGGAGCTACAGAATCTGGACAAAGAACTGTCTGGTCTGAAGGGGACCGCTGAGAGGTATCGTTTGTTAAAGCAACAGTTAGACATGAAGACAGAAGAGTTAGATATCCTCCAGGCTAAACTCCAACAGAGCTCCTTCCCTAAGCAACAGGAGGAGCTGGAGAGGCTGCGCAGGACCATCGAGGAGTGTGAGGAGACCCTGCGCAGTAGTAAGGAGGTCCAGAAGAAGGCAGAGGAGAAGTACAAGGTGTTGGAGAACAAGATGAAGAATGCGGAGGCAGAGAGAGAGAAGGAACTGAAAGCTGCTCAACAGAAGCTAAACTCTGCTAAAACCAAGGCTGATGCGTTCAGTAAGAAACTCAAGGAGAGACAACAGGAGGCTGAGTCCCTGGTCCTAGAGTTGGAGGAGTTGAAGAGAGAGCAGTCTGGCAAGCACCACGGCAATGCGGACGCCCTCTCCCGGCGTGATGCCTTCTTCGCTGCCTTTACCCGACGAGGACGTCGGTCCCGAGGAGGGGGATGTGTGATGTCACGAGAGGCTGTGTCCTGGAGGGACGTTACATCCCCTGAGGTGGCTGCAAACCCAGACAGCTATGGCTCCATCTGCTGGTATGGTCGGGAACTCCACCCCTCTATGGCCAATCTTCCCACGCAGCTGAAACAAATGAGGAGCTGATGAGCTGAAGGTTTGGGAAGGGAAGAGACACAGTCTCCAACCTGGGCTCTCTGGAGGACAAGAGTGCTGCACGTCCACTTCCATGAGGAATATAAGGATTTGGAGATACTTACCTTTGGGAAATACTCACCTTTGGATATATGCACCTGTGGAAATACGTGAGAGACAGTTGGAAGGACTTTTTGCTGGGTTGGCCACTAGCTGCAACGTGGACTACAGTAAGGCTGGGGAAAAGTTATCTGAGCGAGTGAGAGTTATGACTTTGGATGTGGAAGAGACATCCCTGAACTGTTAACCCTTAAAGAGCCACAAGAGAACAGAATTTTGTTATATTTTCGTTAATTTCCCAAGACCTATAATAAAATCCTTGTTTTGGTTGAACCTTGTCTCCTTGCACTACTTGAGCAATCCCGCTGAAAGCTGTGTAGCCTCTCGTGACGTCACACAAGCTATACAGAGGACATAGACAGGCTATTGGAGGTAGTGTTTCCTTTCTCAGACAGTATACCATTCAATCTTGCAGTGGTCTAAGGCACTGCATCGCAGTGCTAGCTATGCCACTAGAGATCCTGGTTCGAATCCAGGCTCTGTCGTAGCCGGCTGCGACCGGGAGACCCATGGGGCGGCGCACAATTGGCCCAGCGTCGTCCAGGGTAGGGGAGGGAATGGCTGGCAGGGATGTAACTCAGTTGGTAGAGCATGGCGTTTGCAACGCCAGGGTTGTGGGTTCGATTCCCACGGGGGGCCATTATGAAAAATAAAATAATGTATGCACTCACTAACTGTAAGTCGCTCTGGATAAGAGCCTCTGCTAAATGACTGTGATGAGGTGAATCAACCATCTTGTAACGATCCCGGCAGTCTGAGTCGGGTCCTGTCTGGTGACTAGTTTTTGTGTTTCGTAGTCTCCAGTTTCCCGAGGGTTCGGGAACGCTCCGGGGAGCTCTCTTGTTTTCCGCACCTGCATCCCGTCAGCAATCTGCACACCTGGCCCTCATCATCACCCCTTTTTAGGCTCTGGCCAAACATCCAGTTCCTGCCGGATCGTTAGCCATGAACAGTAGGTGTACTGTGTATCAGTTCAGAGTATCTTGCGTGAGTTTGTTGTTTTGTACTTTGTTGAGTTTTTGTGTCCTTACCTCCGTTTTTGTTCCACCTGCAGTCACACGTCCGGAACCTTCACCCCACCTCTGCCTGATGGTCGGCGGCTGCCGAGCCATCACTGGACCTAGTGCTGCACCCCCAACTACTCATCCACGCCGCCCGCTCTGTCCCTGGATTACTCTGCACCTTTTGTTGTTATCCGAATAAACCCTCACTTTCGTTCAACTCTCCTTGTCCTGGTCTGCTTCTGGGTTCTGGCTGAGGGAACTGTGACAGAACGATCCGGCCAATTATGAACCCAGCGGACCTGGACTCAGTTCGCCATGCCATTACCCAGCAGGAGAAGATGTTGGGCCATCATAGCACGGTACTACAGGAGATCGCGTTGTCAGTTCGGAACCTTTCTACCGGCCTGATGGAGGTCCAGAACCAACGCCAGTGTCCGGTGGAGGATCCACTACCGGTTTCACCCATCTCGCCTGCCGCTTCTGAAGTTGTGTCCCTCCGTGAGCCCAAGGTTCCGACGCCGGATAAGTATGAGGGGGAGCTGGGAGGATGTCGTTCCTTCCTTATGCAGTGTGGATTAGTGTTCGATCTACAGCCCTACTCTTATGCCACAGACAAGGCTAGGATAGCCTTTGTGATTGAGTTGCTGCGTGGTCGAGCGCTGGAGTGGGCTTCAGCCGTTTGGGAACGACAGGATCCCTGCATGGCTTCATACCAGGGGTTCACGGCCGAGATGAGGAAGCTCTTCGACCATTCCGTCCGAGGGAGGGACGCAGCTAGGCGCCTGTGTTCTCTTCACCAAGGAACTCGCAGCGTGGCCGACTTCGTGATCGAGTTCAAGACGTTGGCTGTGGAGAGTGGGTGGAACGAGGAGTCTTTGCAAGCGGCCTTTTACCAGGGTCTGTCGGAGCAGCTCAAGGATGAGTTGATCTCCTATCCGGAGCCTAGTGACCTGGACAGCTTGGTAGCCTTGTCTATTCGGGTGGATAATCGAGTCCGAGAGCGAAGGAGGGAGAAGCAATGGGGTCCGTCCAATCGATCAGCTTCTCAGTTCCCAGTCGGGTCGGGTGGTGGACCAGAACACGTCGATCATTCTCCACCACAAAGGATTAGTGGAGAGGACCTCACTCCCGATTCTGAACCCATGCAAGTGGGGCGGCACGGGTTAACCAAGGAGGAGCGTCAACATAGACGTAGGACCAACTGCTGCCTCTACTGTGGTCGCTCGGGACATTACATCTCCACTTGCTCCCGGCGGTCGTCAAACTGCCCGGCTCGCTAAAGTTGGGAGGACTTTTAGCGAGCCAGTTTCAACCTCTCAGTACCTCTGTCAGACCCCGCTTCCCGGCTACCCTTGTGAACAGGAATCAGAGCTTAGCGCTTAACGCTTTTATCGATTCAGGTGCCGATGGAAGCTTTCTTGATGCCGAGTTGGTGGAACAGCTGGGGCTTTCCAAGGAGCAATTGCCGGAAGCCATTGAAGCGACCACTCTGAACGGCAGTAGTCTGGCACGTATCACGATGAGGACTGAACCGGTTAAGATGCGGTTGTCAGGGAATCATTCTGAGATGATTTCATTTTTCATTCTGCCGTCTTCCCATGTTCCTCTGGTCCTTGGTTACCCCTGGCTGAAGGAACACAATCCCACGTTCGATTGGGTGACGGGCAAGGTAACGAAGTTGGAGCCTGGATTGTCATGCTAACTGTCTCAAGACTGCCTGCCCCCATTCGGTTCCCAGTCAGGTGATTGAGGCTAAACCTCCAGATTTGTCCCTGGTTCCCGAGACATATCACGATTTGGGGGAAGTTTTCAGTAAGCAGAAGGCTCTGTCACTCCCTCCCCACCGACCATATGATTGTGCCATCAACCTGGTTCCTGGAGCTGTCTACCCCAAGGGAAGGTTATACAGTATCTCCCGACCTGAACGTGAGGCGTTGGAGACCTACATCAAGGAGTCCCTAGCTGCTGGTCTCGTTCGTCCCTCGTCATCACCCCTGGGGGCAGGATTCTTCTTTGTGGGAAAGAAGGATGGCTCTCTTCGACCGTGTATTGATTATCGGGGGTTGAATGACATCACGGTCAAGAACAAGTATCCCCTGCCCTTGATGAGTTCTGCCTTCGACTCCTTACAGGGTGCTACGGTGTTCACCAAGCTAGACCTACGCAATGCGTATCACCTGGTCCGGATCAGAGAGGGGGACGAGTGGTTGACGGGTTTCAATACACCGATGGGTCACTTCGAGTATCAGGTGATGCCGTTTGGACTGACCAATGCTCCAGCGGTATTCCAGAGTATGGTGAACGACGTCCTGAGAGATATGATCGGTCTCTTCGTGTTTGTTTACCTGGATGACATTCTGATCTTCTCGAAGGAACCTTCCGACCACGTCCAGCATGTCCGGCAGGTTCTGCAGCGATTGTTGGAGAATCGCCTGTTCGTGAAGGCCGAGAAGTGCGAGTTTCACGCCCACACTACATCCTTTCTCGGGTACATCATCTCCAGGGGTGAGATTAGGATGGATCAGGAGAAGGTTAGAGCGGTTCTGGAATGGGCCCAGCCCGGCACGAGATTGCAACTCCAGAGATTTTTGGGGTTTGCGAATTTCTACCGCAGATTCATCCGGGATTACAGCCGTGTGGCCGCTCCATTAACTGCCTTGACTTCCAGTATCAGGACCTTCAAGTGGAATCCGGAGGCGGATCGAGCGTTTCTGGATTTGAAGAGGCGATTCACCAACGCACCGATTCTCTCTCAACCGGACACGGCCCGTCAGTTCGTCGTTGAAGTGGACGCGTCTGATGTGGGAGTTGGCGCCATCCTGTCGCAGCGATGCTCCACGGACAGTAAACTCCATCCCTGCGCCTACTACTCTCGCGCCTTTCGCCTGCAGAGAGGAATTACGATGTGGGTAACCGGGAGCTTCTCGCGGTGAAACTTGCCTTGGAGGAGTGGCGCCACTGGTTGGAGGGGGCGGAGCAACCGTTTATTGTCTGGACTGACCACAAGAATCTTGCTTACGTGCAATCGGCTAAACGTCTCAACTCCCGTCAGGCCAGGTGGGCGTTGTTTTTCGGACGATTCAAGTTTGCCCTGACGTTCCGACCTGGATCTAAGAACGGCAAGGCGGACGCCTTGTCCCGGATGTTCTCCAAGACGGAGGAGAGTGGGTCCAAGACCGAGACTATTCTCCCCCGGAACTGCGTCGTGGGAGCAGTGATGTGGAAGATTGAGGAGGAGGTGCTGGCGGCCCTTCGGACTCAGCCCGGTCCCGGTAACGGTCCACCCGGTCGGTTGTTTGTGCCTGAGTCGGTTCGTCTGCTGTCCTCAAATGGTCCCACGCCAGCAAGATGGCTTGTCACCCTGGCGTGGCTCGGACAATGGCGTTTCTTCGCAGACGCTTTTTGGTGGCCTGCCATGGCCGAGGATACTCGGGGTTTTGTTGCTGCCTGTCCAGTGTGTGCGCAGAATAAGAGTACCAATCGGCCCAGCTCTGGACTACTTCACCCCCTTCCTATTCCCCGGCGTCCATGGTCGCATCTGGCCCTGGACTTCGTCACGGGGTTGCCCGCTTCTGAGGGGAACACGGTCGTTCTGACTATCGTGGACAGATTCAGCAAGTTCGCCCACTTTGTGCCTATTGCCAAGCTTCCCTCTGCCTCGGAGACGTCCGAGATCCTGGTTAGGGAGGTTTTCAGGGTCCACGGTTTGCCCAGTGATATCGTTTCCGACCGTGGCCCTCAGTTTACCTCTGCTGTCTGGAAGTCCTTCTGTTTGGCCATTGGAGCTACAGTCAGTCTCACATCTGGTTTTCACCCCCAATCCAATGGTCAGGCGGAGAGAGCCAACCAGAAGATGGAATCCACGCTACGCTGTCTGGTCTCTTCCAACCCCACCTCCTGGGCCTCTCAGTTGCCTTGGGTTGAGTATGCCCACAATACTCTCCCCTACATCTGCCACTGGGATGTCTCCCTTCCAGTGCCTGTATGGCTACCAACCTCCCCTGTTCCCTTCTCAGGAGAAGGAGCTCTCAGTGCCTTCTGTTCAGGCTCATATTCGCCGTTGCCACCGGACCTGGCATCGGGCCAGAAAGGCACTCCTTAGAGGTTCGGATCGGTATCAGCTCCAGGCGAATCGTCGCCGGATCCCCGCTCCCACCTATACCATTGGAGATAGGGTTTGGTTGGCCACACGGGATCTTCCGTTACGGACTGAGTCTAGGAAGTTGTTACCGAAGTTCATTGGTCCGTTTGTGGTGGAGAAGGTGATCAATCCGGTGGCAGTTCGACTCAAACTACCGAGGACGCTCAGAGTCCATCCCACCTTTCATGTCTCCTGCCTCAAGCCTGTCTTCCTCAGTCCTCTGTTGCCTCCTCCGCCTCCTCCTCCTCCTCCTCGGATGATCGGAGGTGGTCCTGCCTACACGGTGCGTCGCATCATGGATTCCAGACGGCGGGGCCGGGGTTTCCAGTATCTCGTGGACTGGGAGGGGTATGGTCCTGAAGAGAGGAGTTGGATTCCGCGGCGACAGGTCCTTGATGCTGACCTCATCAGGGATTTCTACCGCCTCCATCCTGGCGCTCCGGGGAGGTCCGCCCGGTGGCGTTCGTCGGAGGGGGGTACTGTAACGATCCCGGCAGTCTGAGTCGGGTCCTGTCTGGTGACTAGTTTTTGTGTTTCGTAGTCTCCAGTTTCCCGAGGGTTCGGGAACGCTCCGGGGAGCTCTCTTGTTTTCCGCACCTGCATCCCGTCAGCAATCTGCACACCTGGCCCTCATCATCACCCTTTTTAGGCTCTGGCCAAACATCCAGTTCCTGCCGGATCGTTAGCCATGAACAGTAGGTGTACTGTGTATCAGTTCAGAGTATCTTGCGTGAGTTTGTTGTTTTGTACTTTGTTGAGTTTTTGTGTCCTTACCTCCGTTTTTGTTCCACCTGCAGTCACACGTCCGGAACCTTCACCCCACCTCTGCCTGATGGTCGGCGGCTGCCGAGCCATCACTGGACCTAGTGCTGCACCCCCAACTACTCATCCACGCCGCCCGCTCTGTCCCTGGATTACTCTGCACCTTTTGTTGTTATCCGAATAAACCCTCACTTTCGTTCAACTCTCCTTGTCCTGGTCTGCTTCTGGGTTCTGGCTGAGGGAACTGTGACACATCTGCTGTGTTTATTTTGAGTTTTAGATAATTCATTAAAATCACATGTATTTCCTTCTGAATTTGTTGGATGTATAACTATAGCATTACTTGTTCATGTTTGACTATTCATGGTTTGGAAAACACATCACATTTTTTATACCTGGAAAATAAATGGAAAAGATTTTTACCTACTGTCTAGCTTCATTTTCTTTTAATCAGTAACAGTGGGTTTCTGTGAAAGGGTAATGGTTCATTGTCATGCTGCCATCAAACCGATTCTCATAGTGCTGTTGTTTCAAGTTTAAACTCTAGTCTAATTCTCACCCCATTTTTTTTTTATATGACCTCATGTTAGGGGAAATTTAATTTGGCTTGTCAGAGCAATTATTTTAGTCTGCTGAGTTGAACTGGAAATACCTGGAGGCAATCTAGATTCGTTGGCCCATTGACATTTTGTTTGCTTTCATTTTAAGTATCTCATTTTTTTCTTACAGTATGTTGTTACCCAGGTTTCTGAATAAAACACTGTATAATAGTTACATTTGCATATGAATTACCTTATTTTTCCTTCATGTAGTTGTCTGGAGAGTGTGCATCATATCACATGCCCACATCTGACAGACCAGGTTTTCATTCAGCCCAGGGACCTCCCTGACCCCACAGTCTCAGTTTCCTTACTGGTCTAATTTACAATGGCCTTACACACTCTGCCTTGTTTTGTGTATAGAAACCAATGACTACTCAGTGACATTCCCAACTCCCCTGTGTTACAAGGTATTGGCTAAACCCCTTAAACAAAGACTGTCCTCCTGGTAAACTTGAGCCCCACTGTGGTCACCATGTGAGATGTGTGTTTGAGAAGAAATGGGAGACCTTGTAGGCTTAAGGTCATCACAGCAGCCAGAACAAAATGAGCAGATTGAAAACCTACAGCACTTCAGCTTGATTTCCTGCAGTTTTCTCTAGGATCATTCTGGATCCATTGAAAGCTCCTAGATAGACACACTACACTGAACCATCGTAAAATAACCTTTTCCACTGATCCCCTTCAGAGTAACAGAAGTGACATTCAAGATTTGCACAAATATATTGAGTCTTTTTTCCTTGTGTCTTCACAGCGATCATAAATGTCATTGAGCTGTACAACAATGTCACATTCAAATCACACTGCAGAGCTTTACAGAGCTTTAAGATGTATCATTCTATCCTCACTCTGACAGTGTAGAATCCCTCCACACTGGGATTTAAAGGAATGAGTGCATTAAATGAAAGCCCTGGGACATACTGTGTGTGGCTGTGAGTCATAGAGGAAGGACACAGGATCTAGTTAAATTCAATTGGATTCCAGGAGTAAACACTGTAATCACATGTACAAACGCCGAGTCTGTTTGACAGCTTTAATGTTTCACTTTGTCATGCTCACTGGAGCCTTCATTTCTATCGACTTCGTTAAATGTGTCTTTGGTTTACAAACCACTAGCCCGTGGCTGCGTTCTGCGAGGGCTCACATCACAATGCTTGACTACATCTTTCTCAGTGACCATGGAAATCTATTATCTTGAAAAGTTGTATAAATGGATAGTCTATTTTCTATCATTGTATATGAGTGTAATACCATACAATTATTTACTCAACAATTAGAATTGTATATGGATATGAATATTGTTACTGCTTTCTAAGGTGTGATAGCTGTGTGGACATAAGCAGTGTAACATCAATTAATGTATTAATGTAAGAGCTCTACCAAGTGTTCTAACTGCAGTTACATTGACCTTGTTATTGAAGCGTTCCTCTTACCTCTCATGCACCCTCAGTAACAGGCAGGGACTATGTGTGGCTGGCTGGCTTATACAAATATTCTAGCTTTTTCTCTCTCTCTGGCTCACACAGAAACCCCACTGAAAGGAGAGGATGTTCTAGGAGACAAATCGTTTTCTGACTCGTCCCTGTTTGCCCACTGGGGTCAGGAGCTGAGCGCTGACAGCCGCAGGGTGGCCCTGAAGATGTTCCAGTATTATGGGTACAACGGCTACCTCAGTGACCGCCTCTCCCTTGACAGAGCCATCCCAGACCTCAGACCTGATGGGTAAGCTGAGCTCTCCTAATAAAGCACACAAAAACACTGAGAATATCACCCACTCCCCCCAAGTCATACCAGCAGCCCAGGGGCTAACAGGAACTTCATATCCAGACTGTCTGATTTCACTATGGTCTGACTATAACACACTAGTTGTGATAGTTTTGGATACAGACTATGCGGAAGAGCACACATTAGAGTCCCCCCTTGTTTGACTGTGTAGAGCGCATAAAAAACAAACTGCCTAGTGGGTTTTCATGTTGAGAATATGCCTCTGCATTTGACTCAAGCCCTCACTGTTTTGACAGGCAACAGAGGACGAAAGTGTTACTTCAAAACAGTGGGGTGCAATTTTATCTCCCATAATTACCATCTCTTGTCTACCCAGTAGGTGCATAAAAGACCCTCACTCCCCCTCTCTGTCTATCTGTGGTTCTCACACAATAAAGATACATTGTGAAAAGTGTCATATCTTATCCATCTGCTGTTGGGTTTAGAAGTCTGCCAGGGACATTAACATAACAACCACCTCAACATTGAGACCACAAATTGCCCAGGCGTCTGAGAAACAGCCAGATCTTTTTAATATAGCTAGAATGTTACTGCTATGAATGTCCACTTCTCTAAACCAGGTCCATTCTTTCCACACTCCACTCACAACAGGTCTATTTTCTTCCCAGGTGTAAAAACATCACGTATCCCTCTAACCTCCCTCAAGTGAGCATCGTGTTTATCTTTGTGAACGAGGCCTTGTCCGTCATCCTGCGTTCCATCCACTCTGCAATGCACAGGACCCCCTCCCACCTCCTCAAAGAGATCATCCTGGTTGATGACAACAGTGACAACGGTGAGTATCATTAGACTGTATATAACTGAAATTACCCATGATTAAAGTGTATTGCAACAAAGTGTTTTGTCTGAAGCAGCCATAGCTTGCTCATATTTTGTTTGATTGCCTTTTCATTTGAGAACTTGAGTGGTGGTACTTTTCTTTCGCTCCTGGTGGCCTCCAGTTTATCAGTGGGAATCTTCCAATCTTAGTAATTGCCCCTTTGTTTCCTGTAGACTCTCTTTCTATAATCTAGCTCTTTAATGTCCTTAATTAGGGGATGTGCTCACTGGATTTAAAGGATAGGTGGAAGAATACTAATTAGCAGGAAAAGCAGGGAGATCTGCCTGTAGATTACCATCCGGAGAGGTAATTAAGTATTTTGAATTTATGGCCTCCCAGCTCTGTGAGCCCACTGGTTCTGAGATCTGTCTCAAACTGTGCCTGGTTTAAAAGAAGAACACCAGCTGAGCCTATGGAGTCCCACCACAAGCACACAGTCTTTTAAGACAGCGCTGCCGTATCTGTGAGCGACCTGTGTCTACTGTTACTAATGGCCACCGTCACACAGTCTGGTGTGGAGGGGAAGGCTGATTAAAGATTAAGCCAGCTGTGAGATGTAGGCAAACATCCCACTGTTGTAGAGTTTGTGCAGGACTATATCACTAAAAGTCAATAAGGCCAGCTATCAGTTGGTGCAGACTGACAGTCAGTGGGTTGGGTCAGCCAGAAGAACCTCATACTCTCCCTGCTGGGATAAGAACTCATTTAAAGATACCCCTCTTTCCTTTTCTCCCTAGTCTCTTCTCTCCTCTCTATCCTGCTGAGCACTCAACCTCCTGCACCCTTCTGCTAAACCCTAGGTACCTGAGGCACACTTTATTGCCTCAGCGAGTTGTCAGCCTCATGGGACAGTCCATTATTACCTGGGTACGGGGGGTAGGCTGAGTGCCCCTATCTGGAGATGCCATCTGTTTCCCCTAAGTGAGGTGAAAATCCAAAGGTTGTTGCCGTCCTCTCTCAGCTCAAGTGGATTACCGTGTCCCATGGAGGCTTTGATTTTATCACGTAATTGGGAGGCAGAGAGCAGCCCCTGAGGTCCCTCAGGAAAGCTAGTCACGCCGTGACATTTTGCTAATGGCATTGCAACCTGTTTGCCAGAGCATTCTGTCAGATTCACTCTGATAGATTTACCCTTATCATTATCGCCATGATTGCTAATCTTATCTCTACTAAATGTTGTCAGCCTGTTGACCCGTGGTGCTGCCGAGGCTGTTTCAGGGGGTCACCAACTAGCTGCTGTCCTCCAGCACCAGGAGCATCATAATGGGAATCTCTCTCTGCAGAGAGTTCACCTCCACCTCCACCCAGCATTAGCATGCAGGAGACACTGTGACCATTGAGGGAAAGAAGGGCCAATTTATCTGGCTGATTGGATGATGTCCCCGACCTGAGGAAGACATGTCTCCATGCCACAGGGACTCTGACAGGTGTCCAATCACCTGACTGATTGGAGGAAGGCTCAAGATTTCATAGCAAGCCAAGCAGAATTTGGAATGGCTGCCAAGGACTGCCCAGTGTTTCAACATTGTGCTACACTCTACTGTATTTAAGGATAATTGTAAACAGCAGAACTTATATTGTTTGGAATGTTGTCAGTCCTTAGTTGAACCTGTCATCTTGTGTATTTCTCTGTATTCATTTCAGCATGAGGTCATCTGACAGGGTTGTATCACAGAGTGAGTTTCTAAATGATTATCCTTACGAACAGGCAATGAGGACCCATTAGGCACATCCTAACAGACAAAGAGTAGAATATCTAAGAGGGTGTCATGCCTTGTTATCCAGCTACTCTCCATTGCAGGGAGAAAGGCTGAATATCACAGGCCTAGAGCAAGAAGCATGAAGGAGTATCCATCTTTGTCCGTCCACTCTCTCTGTCTCAGTCTCTCTCTGGTTCCGCATCATCTTCTCTCAGACTCCATACATCAGTCTACCCCTCTTTTATATCTATTTGTTTCTCTTTCGTTCGCCTTTTCTCTCTCTCTCTCTCTCTCTCTCTCTCTCTCTCTCTCTCTCTCTCTCTCTCTCTCTCTCTCTCTCTCTCTCTCTCTCTCTCTCTCTCTCTCTCTCTCTCTCTCTCTCTCTCTCTCTCTCTCTCTCTCTCTCTCTCTCTCTCTCTGTCTCTCTCTCTCTCGCTCTCTCTCTTTTCTCTTTCCATCACTCTCTCTTGGTCTGGGCAGAGTGACGAGGATTTGTTCATGTATTACATTCACAGCCCTGACAGAGTTGCCAACCCAGGCTCATTTTGAGTGATGGACGGCAGCCTCTGTGTCTCTCCAACTCCCAGCTCATAGCTACAATATATACAGAGACTTTGACTAAACAACAAGGATTGGGTCCATCCCCCGTGGATTATAAGCTCCTCAGCTATGCCCGATTTCGAAAGACACATTTTGAATATAGGAAACGGCATAATGATACAGTGAGTTCCAAAAGTATTGGGACAGTGATACATTTGTTGTTGTTTTGGCTCTGTACTCCAGCAGTTTGGATTTGAAATTATACAATGACTATGAGGTTAAAGTGCAGACTGTCAGCTTTAATTTGAGGGTATTTTCATCCATATCGGGTGAGCCGTTTAGAAATCTACAGAGGCATAAATATCAACCCCACCAAATTTCTAACCTCCCCTGTTATTGTAATGGTGAGAGGTTAGCATGTTTTGGGGGTATGATACAGTGGGGGAAAAAAGTATTTAGTCAGCCACCAATTGTGCAAGTTCTCCCACTTAAAAAGATGAGAGAGGCCTGTAATTTTCATCATAGGTACACGTCAACTATGACAGACAAATTGAGGAAAAAAAATCCTTAAAATCACATTGTAGGATTTTTAATGAATTTATTTGCAAATTATGGTGGAAAATAACTATTTGGTCACCTACAAACAAGCAAGATTTCTGGCTCTCACAGACCTGTAACAACTTCTTTAAGAGGCTCCTCTGTCCTCCACTCGTTACCTGTATTAATGGCACCTGTTTAAACTTGTTATCAGTATAAAAGACACCTGTCCACAACCTCAAACAGTCACACTCCAAACTCCACTATGGCCAAGACCAAAGACCTGTCAAAGGACACCAGAAACAAAATTCTAGACCTGCACCAGGCTGGGAAGACTGAATCTGCAATAGGTAAGCAGCTTGGTTTGAAGAAATCAACTGTGGGAGCAATTATTAGGAAATGGAAGACATACAAGACCACTGATAATCTCCCTCGATCTGGGGCTCCACGCAAGATCTCACCCCGTGGGGTCAAAATGATCACAAGAACGGTGAGCAAAAATCCCAGAACCACACGGGGGGACCTAGTGAATTACCTGCAGAGAGCTGGGACCAAAGTAACAAAGCCTACCATCAGTAACACAGTACGCCGCCAGGGACTCAAATCCTGCAGTGCCAGACGTGTCCCCCTGCTTAAGCCAGTACATGTCCAGGCCCGTCTGAAGTTTGCTAGAGTGCATTTGGATGATCCAGAAGAGGATTGGGAGAATGTCATATGGTCAGATGAAACCAAAATATAACTTTTTGGTAAAAACTCAACTCGTCGTGTTTGGAGGACAAAGAATGCTGAGTTGCATCCAAAGAACACCATACCTACTGTGAAGCATGGGGGTGGAAACATCATGCTTTGGGGCTGTTTTTCTGCAAAGGGACCAGGACGACTGATCCGTGTAAAGGAAAGAATGAATGGGGCCATGTATCGTGAGATTTTGAGTGAAAACCTCCTTCCATCAGCAAGGGCATTGAAGATGAAACGTGGCTTGGTCTTTCAACATGACAATGATCCCAAACACACCACCCGGCAACGAAGGAGTGGCTTCGTAAGAAGCATTTCAAGGTCCTGGAGTGGCCTAGCCAGTCTCCAGATCTCAACCCCATAGAAAATCTTTGGAGGGAGTTGAAAGTCCGTGTTGCCCAACGACAGCCCCAAAACATCACTGCTCTAGAGGAGATCTGCATGGAGGAATGGGCCAAAATACCAGCAACAGTGTGTGAAAACCTTGTGAAAACTTACAGAAAACGTTTGACCTGTGTCATTGCCAACAAAGGGTATATAACCAAGTATTGAGAAACTTTTGTTATTGACCAAATACTTATTTTCCACCATAATTTGCAAATAAATTCATTAAAAATCCTACAATGTGATTTTCTGGAAAAAAATTCTCATTTTGTCTGTCATAGTTGACGTGTACCTATGATTAAAATTACAGGCCTCTCTCATCTTTTTAAGTGGGAGAACTTGCACAATTGGTGGCTGACTAAATACTTTTTTCCCCCACTGTATTTGTGCATCTCTAACTTTCTCACTCATCATTATTCACAATTCATTCAGGACAGTCCGTAGTCATGGTGGCATCCACGTTAATGTAGAAGTGTTTAGAAACATATTATATTCTTATTTACAATAAAAGTGACTCCAAAATGACACAATACATGATTTACCATTCATTTCTATTGTGCACAAAATAATCTAAAAAATATATATATATAAAAAATGCATCCAACAACTTTGTAGAGTCACAAGCTTGATGTAATCATTGCGTGCTAGGAAAATGGGACCAAATACTAAACATTTGTCTACTTTAATAAACATATACACTACCAGTCAAAAGTTTGGACACACCTACTCATTCAAGGGGTTTTCTTAATTTTTACTATTTTTTACATTGTAGAACAATAGTGAAGACATCAAAACTATGAAATAACACATATGGAATCATGTAGTAACCAAAAAAGTGTTAAACAAATCAAAATATATTTTATATTTGAGATTCTTCAAAGTAGCCACCCTTTGCCTTGATGACAGCTTTGCACACTCTTGGAATTCTCTCAACCAGCTTCATGAGGTAGTCACCTGGAATGCATTTCAATTAACATGTGTGCCTTCTTAAAAGTTAATTTGTGGAATTTCTTTCCTTCTTAATGCATTTGAGCCAATCAGTTGTGTTGTGACAAGGTAGCCCTATTTGGTAAAAGACCAAGTCCATATTATGGCAAGAACAGCTCAAATAAGCAAAGAGAAATGACAGTCCATCATTACTTTAAGACAGTCAATACGGAACATTTCAAGAACTTTGAAAGTTTCTTCAAGTGCAGTCGCAAAAACCATCAAGTGCTATGATGAAACTGGCTCTCATGAGGACCACAACAGGAATGGAAGACCCAGAGTTACCTCTGCTGCAGAGGATAAGTTCATTAGAGTTACCAGCCTCAGAAATTGCAACCCAAATAAATGCTTCACAGAGTTCAAGTCACAGACACATCTCAACATCAACTGTTCAGAGGGGACTGTGTGAATCAGGCCTTCATGGTCGAATTGCTGCAAAGAAACCACTACTAAAGGACACAAGCAATGGACATTAGACTGGTGGAAATTTGTCCTTTGGTCTGGAGTCCAAATTGGAGATTTTTGGTTCCAACCACCGTGTCTTTGTGAGACGCGGTGTGGGTGAATGGATGATCTCCGCATGTGTAGTTCCTACCGTAAAGGTAGGAGGAGGTGTTATGGTGTAAGTGTGCTTTGCTTGTGACACTGTCTGTGATCTATTTAGAATTCAAGGCACACTTAACCAGCATGGCTACATTTACATTTACATTTACATTTTTGTCATTTAGCAGACGCTCTTATCCACAGCATTCTGCAGCGATACGCCATCCCATCTGGTTTGGGCTTAGTGGGACTATCATTTGTTTTTCAACAGGACAATGACCCAACACACCTCCAGGCTGTGTAAGGGCTATTTTACCAAGAAGGTGAGTGATGGAGTGCTGCATCAGATGACCTGACCTCCACAATCCGCCGACCTCAACCCAATTGCTATGGTTTGGGATGAGTCGGATGGCAGAGTGAAGGAAAAGCAGCTAACAAGTGCTAAGCATATGTGGGAACTGCTTCAAGACTGTTGGAAAATAATTCCAGGTGAAGCTGGTTGAGAGAATGCCAAGAGTGTGCAAAGCTGTCATCAAGGCAAAGGGTGGCTATTTGAAGAATCTCAAATATAAAATATAATTTGATTTGTTTAACACTTTTCTGGTTACTACATGATTCCATATGTGTTATTTCATAGTGTTGATGTCTTCGCTATTATTCTACAATGTAGAAAATAGTAAAAATAAAGAAAAACCCTTGAATGAGTAGGTGTGTCCAAACTCTTGACAGTACTGTAAGTGAATTTGTCCCAATACTTTTGTTCCCCTAAAATGGGGGGACTATGCACAAAAAGTGCTGTAATTTCTAAACGGTTCACTCGATATGGATGAAAATACCCTCAAATTGTTTGACCAGCCGGGATGTCCTTGTCCCATCGAGCTCTAGCGACTCCTTGTGGGAGCCGGGCGCATGCACGCTGACTTCTGTCACCAGTTGTACGGTGTTTCCTCCGACACATTGGTGCGGCTAGCTTCCAGGTTAAGCGAGCAGTGTGTCAAAAAGCAGTACGGCTTGGCTGGGTTGTGTTTCGGAGGATGCAGCGATGGGACAAGACTGTAACTACCAATTGGATATCACGAAATTGGGGAGAAAAAGGGGTAAAAAAATGAAAAATAAAACTGCACTTTAACGTCACGGTTATTGTATCATTTAAAATCTAAAGTGCTGGAGTACAGAGCCAAAACAACAACAAAATTGTCACTGTCCCAATACTTTTGGAGCTCACCGTATATCATCACCTATTCATCATGCTTCTTATACAGATGTAGGATCTTAATTTGAGCCAGTTTGCTACAGCAGGAAAATAATCCTGCAGCAACAGGAAATGTGAATTATTTTGTGTGTTATAATTAATGGACATTTTTGTAGGGGTTAATAATTTTTCGTAAGGGAAAATCAAGTCTGAAATTTCAAAGTGGAATTTACAAACTTCAGAAAACTTTTTAACCTCAAATACACTACACGTTTGAAAGGAAAGTTATCCTGCAACAGGGTGATCAAATTAAGATCCTACATCTGTACTGTGCATTTGCTTTTATAACAACCTATTATGTCCATGATTCTGCAGTTGTCTTCATTAGCTTTTTCCACATATTTACAAAATGGAATAATCTTTATGAAAGGAACTTTGAATCTATATGAAAAACACTTTGCACTTGATGACTTTACAATAAGAGAGGATGTTGCAGTTTTGTACAGCTGGGTATTCCCACAGCTCTAGCTGTATAACTGTGCCTATTACATTCAAACATGAGAATTTCTTAGGAAGCTTCAGTTAGGATATCAGTCATAAAAGATTTATGTTCTTGGTCATCAGCCGTTCCCAGGGTAATGAACTTGTAACTCCATGTGCTTTATTATGATTAATTAGAAACCATTACACTTCATCATTCTTTTTCTCAATTCACACACATCTGAATCTCTTAATTATTAATTGTATAAAACAAATGACTAAATGAGTTAATGCGGCTGATGAAAAGTCATCAGCACGTGCCCATAAGGTGCCAATTGCTTTCCTGAGGAGACAGATAAAGGGAATGATCTGAACAGAGCATGTCATTTAGCTACTCCCCATTCCATTACTGAACTGATATGTGCCACTCTGAAAGCATTAACACAATTTGTGAAACATCTAGCAGCTTGTAACCAACGCTCATTTTCTGAAATAGAACAGCACCACCATTCACAGCACGTCCAGTTGGGCTATTGAACTTTCCCCAATGATCGATGAGGGACACATTTTGCTCAAGGATAAACCAAACACTAGTGTGCTCAGCCAAACAGAACAACTATTTCAAGGGCAAGGTGTTGTGCTTCAAGGCAGCAAAAAAGGTTTTCTCAGAACACAATCTACTTGACCTGAACTGCATGGGATGGAGTGGTTATTAGAAACAATTGTAACCATTGTATTATAAAATAATCTAATTCAATCATGTAGGATTCATATACTCCACATATCATTCTTATATTTGCTGGAAAATGTGTTCTGTCCTTGAAAACACAAGTCTCTTAGGTCTAGTAGAGACCTCATGCTTTTTTATTCAGTGAGATTCTATAGTACTTAGAGTTTCACTCCCTCAGACAATGTTTAGTATGCTGCTGTTCACTATGGGAGAAGATTAGAATGGAGACTGCTGCTTGAGGGGAACTACAGCTGCATTATGGGAAACAATGAGGAAGCAAAATGGCCAAGTAGAGCTAACACTCTCCAATCTCTACTTACCTCTCCTTGGGTTGTAATGAAATCAATGCCTCTTTGAGTATAATGACACTCAATGCTTTCCCTCTGAACAGGATGGCCATCAAAGTGTCTTATAAAGCCTTGAGAGTTGATAGCTGTGCAGTGTCTACCCAGAATACCACAATTGGTTCTGTGAAAGTTCCCAGAACATTTGTTAGGGTGCGGCAAATGTTCTCATAACATAAACACTGTCCAGTTGTGCTGATGATTATACAATGTTTGTATAAAACATTCGCCTGATGTTGCAAGAACGTTCCCAGAACACATTGTCTTTTTGTATTATTACCTAACTTGGAAACCTAATGAGAATGTTTGGGGAATGTTCTGTGGTGGTTGTTACAGATGTTGTGCACAACATTTTAGTGAATGTTAGGAGAACATTCCAAGGATATTTCATTTAAAACATTTGCTGAAGAAAAACAAAATGTTGTTATCAAAAACAATATTTGAATGAATGCTTTTGGGATGTTATCATCCTAATGTTAGATAAAACCCTAACTAGAACTTAATGAGAATCTTAGCTAATGTTCTAGGAATGTTCCCAGTTTGCTGGGTAGCTACAAATGCTTTCTCATAAAGGTTCTTCAGTCTATCTCGGTGGAGCGCAATCCCCATAGCTGTGTGCTGTACTGAGTGTACTGACTGAAAGGGAACCACCCAAAAAAATGTTGGTAGGGAGGCAGATTCCTCTTGTCCTGTCTGGTCATTCTGTCCCATTCTCTGTGGATCCATTAGTGTTTACAGTAAGTCATTACTCCCAGGTGGACTGTTTGGTGTGGTGTTACACATGGTGAAATGTGTGATTATTGGATTATGGCTGCCAGCCATACACAGCACAGTAGCTGTAGTGTTTAGGGGTCCCTCTGTTCCTGGCCTGTAGTCATACCATCTGGTGAACACTGTGAGAGATGACTGATGGCACGTCAGATGCAAACAAGCAGGTGCCTGGTGGGGGTGTGCAAAGTCATTTACCACATCTCTCTACTTTATAATGATGCAGCAGAACGCTGAGACTTAAACAAGGGCACTTTGGAAGAGTCTAACTAACTGTATCTTCTTTATACTGTAGGCATTTCTCTGGAGGTTTACACAACACAGGTCATTAAAGTGTATTTAATATTCTTTGTAATTGACTGAAACCTTTGGATTGGCTGGCATTTCATTGGCTGCTATTCCCCAATGTGTGATTACTCTGAATGTAAAGAGTTCCTGTCCTGTAGAGTGAATTGTAATGTCTCAGGTTTTTAAGTCAGTGGTACCTCAGAGTTCCAGTTAGCACACAGGTGAAACAACTATCTGTCTGCTGACATCAGTTGATATCAGGTGGTTGACCTCATGTTTCCTTCAGTTGGAGACTTGGCTTGACATAATGTTGATTAGCAGCCCTTTACACTCGTACCCGTATACGAGTTGAAAATGGCAGATTTGGACACTGATAAGCTCCTTAATTGGAACGCAGTGGCTGCACAGTAGCATGACGTCAGAGCTCAGGGTCTTCACAGCTCATTATTACATTTTAGTCATTTAGCAGACGCTCTTATCCAGAGCGACTTACATTTTCATACTGGCCCCCCGTGGGAAACGAACCCACAACCCTGGCGTTGCAAGCGCCATGCTCTACCAACTGAGCTACAGGGGACTATTATGGGTTTTGAATGACTTCCGTTCTGAACTTGAGCACCGCGCGCGACAATACGTTTTCTTTTCTCATTGACGAAAGTTGAAGGAGAGGCAGCGCGACGACATTTCAGTTTACATAATATGTATATTCACTTTTCAATTCACATTAGCAACGGAACGTCATGTGCTGCAAGAGAGTTCGGCGCTCGGTAATGGACATTTACCGTAAATATTCCTATGAACTATCCCAGTAGGCTATAGCCACAACCAGTATTCTTCAACGATGCAAGCGACTTTTCATCTTAACCAGATTACATGTTTGAAAAATGTAACCAAACCACATTACACTCTTGAATAATGCAACAATTCACAAGCATGTGCAAACAATAAGTTGGGCCAGTAACCGAAAGGTCGCTGGTTCGAAACTTCGAGCCGGCAAGGTGGAAAAATCTGCAGTTCTGCCCTTAAGCAAGGCAGTTAACCCCCAACAAAACTGCTCCCCGGGCGACGATGACGTGGAAGTTGATGAAGTCAGCCCCCCGCACCGCACTGACTCATGCATTCAGTTGTGCAACTGACTAGGTATCGCCTTTCCCTACACATTACATTTTAGCTTCAAGACATAAGCACAGTTGCTAACAGCATGTCTTTATCAAGTAACTTTAGCCTATCAAAAATTAACAATAAGGCCTACTACCCCTCTCATACAAATATAAATGTACAGTAGGCTACCTTACAACATTGTCAGGCTTCATTTTTATCAATATCATGCAAATAATGTGGCCTACATGTGATAAAATGCCTCTAGGCCAGTTTAGGACTTTAATGTTGAAAGTGTTTAGTGAGAATTGCAACTGTTTGGATTGAATGTAAATAATTGTATTTGTGGTGTTTGAAGCTGTAGTGTTGATTCTGTAATTTGTAGTTTTATTTTGTATTACATTTTTATTGATCATTTTGAATTGTTGTATTGCTGACCTTTTTGTATGATCTAGTATTGACATTATTTATTTTGGTGGTGGGGATGGGCTTCCATAGTTTTACGCGGCTCAGTGCAGTCGGCAATTTCAGAATGTAACAGGCAATATCAGGTAAAAACGAAATAAAATAAGTCTAAAATATTAGGAAAATGTCTATACATTTCAGCGGTTTCAAAATTATTGCTCTGCTATTACCATTTATACTGTAGGAGTGTTGGGCTGAACGAGACAATTCTGTTCACACTGCCCTGCTTCAAGGGGGGCAGCTGTCGGGCGAGTGTCGTGCGATACCTCCGAAGGTAGCGGTAGAGCTGTAGAAAGTTCGCAAGTTCACATTATTAAAAACAGTATAGCCAAGGGTATTCTCTCGAAACATCTAGAGAATCTGTCGTAGTGTGAAAAGGGTCAAAGTTGCTCCCACCACTAACGCAAATTAGGCAACTTTTGCAGCTTTTTTGTTGTTTGAGTGAGGGAAATGGTGTATATTACGAGGACTGTGTATTTTGAAAGATGAGATGTTGAGGATTATAATAAATACCACTTTGCTGTCATACAAGCAAGTCAAATGTGCACTTGACATTTACATATCATAAAACGAATGTAATATACAGTGGTTTATGATCACTATGTTTAATGTACAGTTACAAGATGCCATGCCGTTATACCCAGGGGTGTGCTAAACAGAATGAGCCTGTGTTTGTTGTATTGAGAAGAAAATATTTCCACAGACCACACATCTGAATGCACATCTGAATGCACTCATGACTCACAAAAATTACAATCTGCTTCTCTGAATTGCCTTGTGAAAGCCTAACACTGTAAGATAATATTTTATAATTTAGCTAGTCATGTTGGCAATAGAACAAGCTTTCAAATTATGTCCACCTGACCCAGATTGATTTGTAATGGACTGTGTTTAGATTGAGTAAACAACAGCAATATTTGTGTAAAGGCGGGGATGTAGGGCTGTGTTCCAAAAATATATATATAACAAGTGCGCTTGCTCTAGATCCTCAACGGCACAGCTAGGAAAGCTAATAAAAAACACCTTATAGTTGAAGACTTCTTTGCATCATAAAAGTGCATTGAAATAACTTAGGAACTGTGCACACTTTGGGAAGGTGTGTGGCCATTTTGGTTTTATGTTGCACCTACCCCAAATTTGCCACGAATATTCTTATCATGTTACTGAATGTATCCATAGTATTTTCAGATTTCGTTATCAACAAATGTGGCAAAAAGCACAGTAAATGTAAAATGCACAAAATCAACAGTGTAATGTTTGGATTCAGCCTTGTGTCAGGTGAACTGTTGTGTCCTCACCTTTAGTCTAATAATGTTCCCATAATCTCCAAACTGTTCCCTTTTAATTGCTACCATGGTTATGCATTCAGTATGCTTTCCATATTTCTTCTGGAAGAAACGTTTTAACTTAGCCCTATACATATAGGCCAATTCCCATGAGTGTAATGGGTTAAGTCTTTGGTTGACCCCTATAGCAACACTTAAAAAGCCTGTGGCACTATGCCACCATCTTTATTTAGGCCTATTCATTTGCATAAACCTACAGTTTGCATGACTCAAAAGTATAATATTGAACTGATGATGTAGTGACTTGATGGTTAGTCGAAAAGGTATTGAGGCCAAAAGCACACCAACTGTGCCCAATTCCTGCTTTTACTTTCATGCTTTTGATAGAATTGCAGCCTGATTCTTCAGGATTGCAATATCCCCTCATGTACAGCAAGCCCTATGGAGACCTACAACTGGAGGCAAGTTCTTCGGTCTAGTGATCAAAGCAGTGGAGCATGAGTGCTTTTGGCTTCCTCCCCCTACCCTTAAATACCCCAAGGTGGATAAGATGGAGTCTATGGGGTGTGGTGTAGGCTATGTATTATCAGTAGCAGCTCTTACTTACCTCACCAGAGATTATGAGGAAACTCAAGGTTTAATACATTATTAACCTGTGTGTGTGTGCATATGCTTGTGTGCGTGTGATTCTGTGTGTGTGTGCGTAAATCGTGTGTGTTTGCGTGTATTCATGCAGCGTTTGTGTCTTTAGACGAGCTGAAGGAGAAGCTACAGGACTTTGTGTCTGAGACCAACAGCCAGCGGCCCGGCTTCATCAAGGTGGTGCGCCATGATAAGCAGGAGGGTCTGATCCGCTCCAGGGTGAGTGGGTGGAGGGCGGCCACCGCTCCGGTTGTGGCCCTGTTCGACGCCCACGTGGAGTTCAACATAGGCTGGTGAGTCACATGACATACACACATAGTACATTAACACACTTCAATACACTGATTTGTGAATCATATGGATTCTCAGCTACAGCACTCTATGGCCATGCTCAAAGCCACATTTGATTGAAGACTATTGCCTCCTGAGATATAGCTAAGAGTTGCCAGTGTGTTGACATGGCATGTTGTCTATGATGACAGTGTGTCAGGAAGTGTGTGAGGCCTACTGTAGGCCCTACCCATACTTCCCTGAGGTACAGCGATCATTTATCTGACAGTGTTCTCATACTGTCTAATTGTGGTCTCAACAGCCTGACCCAAATCTGTCAGGGGGTTTGAACAGCATCCAAAATATTTCTGTTTTCAATCTGTGCTGATTCGGTATTAAACCTACATAGCACAAATTGCATCCCTCAGGAATGCTTTTACCTAGATGTGCACTTGCTACAGGCTGATTCATTGTTTCAGTCTGAATACTTGGCAGGAGCGCCTACGCACATGGTTTGTTCAGAATACAATAGATTCATTTTCCAACTGAGCTTCTGGCTTCTACAAACAAATCTGTTTTTATTGTCACATACTAGATAGGTACAGTGAAATGTGTTGTTTTACAGGGTCAGCCATAGTAGTACAGCATCCTTGGAGCAAACTAGGGTTAAGTGCCTTGCTCAAGGGCACATCAACAGATTTGTCACTTTCTCGGCTCAGGTATTACGAACTAGTTACCTTTCGGTTACTGGCCCAATGCTCTAACCGCTAGGCTACCTGCCACCCTGTCACTACCTGTAACTATCGATATGTGGCTAATCCAAGCCACTACTGAGCATGATTGCACAATTATTGTATACTGTTTGCATTGGTTTTTGTGCTCATTTGGAGAAGTATGAATCATTAACACATCTATGCTCTATTCTCACATTGCTGTTTTCCCAGTGGCTTATATTTTACATATACATTTTTGTCATTTAGCAGACGCTCTTATCCAGAGTGACTTATAATTAGTGCATTCATCTTAAGATAGCTGGGTGAGACAACCACATATCACAGTCGTAGCAAGTACATTTTTCCTCAATAAAGTAGTTATCAGCAAAGTCAGTGCTAGTATGAAAATACAGACATTTGTATATTTTTAATTTTTTGGACCCTTAGTTACAATGGACACTGGATCTTTTTTAGGAGTTGTTACAGAAGGCTAATTGCAGAGTTTGTACACCCTTTTTATATATTGCACATGGTCCTCATTTACATGTGTGGGGTAGGTAATTGAGATAGCTTCTCATGTACTCAATCTTAATTGCGTTCTACTATGTGTTTGAAGGGCTGAGCCTGTTCTCATGAGAATTCAGGAGGACAGAACACGCATTATCTCTCCGTCATTTGATAACATCAAATACGACACATTTGAGATTGAAGAGTACCCACTGTCTGCTCAGGGCTTCGACTGGGAGCTGTGGTGCCGCTACCTCAACCCACCCAAGTCCTGGTGGCACCAGGCCAACAACAGCGCTCCTATTAGGTAGGTAGAAATATGGGGACTTATGAATATATAGCTTCTTTCAGCGCTTTTGTATGCAGGCAGAATGTTATGGTTGCCGTTGTTTCATAACACCTGTTAAAACATGCAGTGTGTTTTCTGATTTACAAGGCAAATGCATACATACGGTATAAATGCCAATTAAGCATCCAGATGTATTAGAATATACTGTAAGTCATGTGAACACAATATTATTTTGATTGATTGATTGATTGATTTTATTTTGGGTAAAACAATTTGTACAGTTAAAAAAATGCAATATTTAAGTACAAGATACTGAGAGGATGACACATGAAAGCGTAAAATCACTTATTTCCAATGTGGTCCTCCAATGGTCCTCGTGTAGGACAAAAACAGGACATAACACACAGGAAAATACATTGAAATACACATTGATTGATTAATTTGTTCATGCCTCCAAGTTATTTTTCTTTAGCTCAGCAAAGTATCCAGTAGGTAGACTAACACATGTATATTAATTTTGTATCTACTCTATGTGTGATGGTGTAGGAGCCCTTCTCTGATTGGCTGCTTCGTGGTGGACAGGCTGTACTTTGAGGAGATTGGCCTGCTTGACGAGGGGATGGAGGTGTATGGGGGCGAGAACGTGGAGCTGGGGGTCAGGGTGAGTAATGAAGCCTCCTCCAGCAGGCACAGAGCATCGTTAATTTAGGTAATGGCTCTGATCCTGGAGAATTAACAGCGATAATGACCCACACTGTTTTTGGCAGCCCTACCTTTAGAGTTTGGCCTCCCTCTACTTTTTATGTAAAGTGGTTACTTGATTAACTTCATAAGTGTCGTCTGGCTCAAAGCGTTGTGCAGTCTGTAATTTCAACATATTAACAATGTGTAGTAAAAGGACTAGGAGGAGTTATTCCACCCCAAACTCATTTACATTTTTTATATTTCAGTCTTTAAAGGTCCCCTTATTTCTTAGCAAAGAAAGATATGTCCGGTTTAAATCAACACCTTTATACACTTCAAAGACTGCTTTGGGTTGAGCCAGTTATATTATAGTCATATTTCCAGACTGTCGAGCATACAGTGCCTTGCAAAAGTATTCATCCCCCTTGGTGTTTTTCCTATTTTGTTGCATTACAACCTGTAATTTAAATTGATTTTATTTGGATTTCATGTAATGCACATACACAAAATAGTCCAAATTGGTGAAGTGAAAAAAATAACTTGTTTAAAAAAATTCTAAAAAATAAATAACGGAAAAATGGTGTGTGCATATGTATTCACCCCCTTTGCTATGAAGCCCCTAAATAAGATCTGGTGCAACCAATTACCTTCAGAAGTCACCTAATTAGTTAAATAAAGTCCACCTGTGTGCAATCTAAGTGTCACATGATCTGTCACATGATCTCAGTATATATACACCTGTTCTAAAAGGCCCCAGAGTCTGCAACACCACTAAACAAGGGGCACCAACAAGCAAGCGGCACCATGAAGACCAAGGAGCTCTCCAAACAAGTCAGGGACAAAGTTGTGGAGAAGTACAGGTCAGGGTTGGGTTATAAAAAAATATCAGAAACTTTGAACATCCCACGGAGCACCATTAAATCCATTATTAAAAAATTGAAAGAAAATGGCACCATAACAAACCTGCCAAGAGAGGGCCGCCCACCAAAACTCACGGACCAGGTAAGGAGGGCATTAATCAGAGAGGCAACAAAGAGCCCAAAGATAACCCTGAAGGAGCTGCAAAGCTCCACAGCGGAGGTTAGAGTATCTGTCCATAGGACCACTTTAAGCAGTACACGCCACAGAGCTGGGCTTTACGGAAGAGTGGCCAGAAAAAAGCCATTGCTTAAAGAAGAAAATAAGCAAACACGTTTGGTGTTCACCAAAAGCCATGTGGGAGACTTCCCAAACATATGGAAGAAGGTACTCTGGTCAGATGAGACTAAAATTGAGCTTTTTGGCCATCAAGGAAAACCCTATGTCTGGCGCATACCCAACACCTCTCATCACCCCGAGAACACCATCCCCACAGTGAAGCATGGTGGTGGCAGCATCATCCTGTGGAGATGTTTTTCATCGGCATGGACTGGGAAACTGGTCAGAATTGAAGGAATGATGGATGGCGCTAAATACAGGGAAATTCTTGAGGTAAACCTGTTTCAGTCTTCCAGAGATTTGAGACTGGGACGGAGGTTCACCTTCCAGCAGGACAATGACCCTAAGCATACTGCTAAAGCAACACTCGAGTGGTTTAAGAGGAAACATTTAAATGTCTTGGAATGGCCTAGTCAAAGCCCAGACCTCAATCCAATTGAGAATCTGTGGTATTACTTAAAGATTGCTGTACACCAGCGGAACCCATCCAACTTGAAGGAGCTGGAGCAGTTTTGCCTGGAAGAATGGGCAAAAATCCCAGTGGCTAGATGTGCCAAGCTTATAGAGACATACCCCAAAAGAATTGCAGCTGTAATTGCTGCAAAAGGTGGCTCTACAAAGTATTGACTTTGGGGGGGTGAATAGTTATGCACGCTCAAGTTTTTTTGTCTTATTTCTTGTTTGTTTCACAATAAAACATATTTTTCATCTTCAAAGTGGTAGGCATGTTGAGTAAATCAAATTATACAAACCCCCCAAAAAATCTATTTTAATTCCAGGTTGTTAGGCAACAAAATATGAAAAATGCCAAGGGGGGTGAATACTTTCGCAAGCCACTTTACCTCCAGTCAAGTATATCCCCTGTATGTGTGAGTGACGGTCCATTCCCCTGCATCAAGTCTGTCTCCGAGGCAGAGTCAGTGTGATCTCAGCAGTACAATGAGCAGATGGGCCAGAGGAGGCACGACTTCCCCAGGGACGTCTAATAATAACCCTGTTACACTCACTGTACATATACCGCCACTAATACAACAATCAACTCCAACAATAATACCCAGAGACAGGGGACAAACACAGTCTTCCTCCAGCTGTACTCTGTAGATTACAGTGCAGCCACAGACAGAGACAGAGAGAGAGAGAGGGCTTACCATGTGATGCCAACGTGGGGAAATATCCATCCTCGGTAATGACAGAGATGTAATCATCAGCCACTCTTTAGGAAAGAGGAGGAGATTAGTCCCGTAAGTCATTTTCCTCCAAAAAAATGCTTTTAGGATTTGGGGCTTGATAATGGCCACGCTGATTGCTTTATGCTGAAGACATTGGTGATTCTATCACCTACATAATACATCAGTGTCCTGCATACCGCTATGTACAAGTAGTTGATGAATAATTTCAGTTAACTCTACCTCTAAAAATAGAGACAAAGGAAATATGTGCCTCCGGATGTGCTGCTTGTGCCCCGTGCTGTTTTAATGGCTGGGGTCTTTAGCTGGACAGTCCTATAGGAAGTGACCCCTGGTCCCTGGTTGTAGGGTTAATGTGGCGTAGCCTGCAGCCCTGTTCTGTGTCCTGGCTGTGTGGGACTGATGGGAGACGGTCTGACAGAAGGTGATGCAGTGAACTGAGAGCTGCAGGACTGGAGCCCATAGAGACCCTGGCACTGGCCCCAGATCAGCAACTCCACTGAGCTCCAGCAGGGCTGGTCTGCTGCAGCATATTGATCCTTCCTGCAGACCACCTGCCTGCACACACTCTGGCTGACACCAGAACAGCACTAAGGGACACTCACAGAGATACTCACACACGAAGCCAACACTGCTGCACAGCGCAGGGGACCTCTCTGGTCCAGGCTTGCGCTTAATCTGTAGGAGGATGTCCTGGGTGTATCAGGGTGACAGCTGCACCATCTTCACATTCTGTCACTGGAAGACAATATACAAGGATCATGAAATGTCATGTGAATGGCATTTACAGTGAATAGTGTTCATTTATTTATTGTATGTGTCAGAGTTTTAACATAACTGTCCCTTGTGTGTTGCTTTAGCTTGCAGAATGTGTTGCTAGGGAATGTGTTGTTGGAGATAGAGGGCACAACATGTTTATGTCCTTTCTGATGAAAAACGGCCAAATCTCAAATATATTTCTGAAAGATAATCCCTCAAGTCTAATTCGGTAATAAAACACAAAGCAGAGATTTACTTTGTTGTGCTAGAGGGTGAGAATTAGGGTTGAATATTTTCCCGGTATTTTCCATCCTGAGAATAAATCACTTTTCTCCCGGGTAAACCGGTATTTCCCGCCAAAACAGGAAGTGTCATTCAAAAGCATTATAATGTAACGCAGACGCTGGGAGACGAGAAGCAAGTACAGGGTAAGGGTTTAATAATAAATAAACATAGAACAAAACAAGAACAGCGTCTGGACATGAGAAACATAACATCAATGCTGACTGGGGAATGAACCTGAGGGAGTGACAGATATAGGGGAGGTAATCAATGACATGATGGAGTCCAGGTGAGTCCCATAATTAAGTGCAGGTGCGCGTAACGATGATGGTAGGTGTGTGTAATGATGAGTGAACTGGTGACCTTGAGCACCGGAGACGGGAGTAGACGTGACAGTAGGTGCAGGTGAAACGTTTAGTAAAACATTTACATTTACATTTTAGTCATTTAGCAGACGCTCTTATCCAGAGCAACTTACAGTTAGTGAGTGCATACATTCTTTTTATTTTTTTCATACTAGCCCCCTGTGGGAATCGAACCCACAACCCTGCCGTTGCAAACGCCATGCTCTACCAACTGGCCCTGCCGGCCATTCCCTCCCCTACCCTGGACGACGCTGGGCCAATTGTGCGCCACCCCATGGGTCTCCCGGTCGCGGCCGGCTACGACAGAGCCTGGATTCGAACCAGGATCTCTAGGGGCACAGCTAGCACTGCGATGCAGTGCCTTAGACCACTGCGCCACTCGGGTGTAAAACAACAAACATGGAACGAGACAACACAGCAGTAGCGTCTACGCATAACCACAGGAATAAGACTGACTGGGGAAAGAACCTAAGGGAGTGCCAGATATAGGGGAGTTAATAAGTGAGGTAATGGTCCAGGTGTGCCTCATGATGACGTGCAAGTTCGGGTAATGATTGATGCCAGGTGTGCTAGGGGACCAGGAACCACCGGCCTGTTTTGATGTCTTCACTATTATTCTACAATGTATAAAATAGTAAAAATATTGAAAAACCCTGGAATGAGTAGGTGTGTCCAAACTTTTGACTGGTACTGTGTATATACAGTGGGGGAAAAAAGTATTTAGTCAACCACCAATTGTGCAAGTTCTCCCACTTAAAAAGATGAGAGAGGCCTGTAATTTTCATCATAGGTACACGTCAACTATGACAGACAAATTGAGAGAAAAAAATCCAGAAAATCACATTGTAGGATTTTTAATGAATTTATTTGCAAATTATGGTGGAAAATAAGTATTTGGTCACCTACAAACAAGCAAGATTTCTGGCTCTCACAGACCTGTAACTTCTTCTTTAAGAGGCTCCTCTGTCCTCCACTCGTTACCTGTATTAATGGCACCTGTTTGAACTTGTTATCAGTAAAAAAGACACCTGTCCACAACCTCAAACAGTCACACTCCAAACTCCACTATGGCCAAGACCAAAGACCTGTCAAAGGACACCAGAAACAAAATTGTAGACCTGCACCAGGCTGGGAAGACTGAATCTGCAATAGGTAAGCAGCTTGGTTTGAAGAAATCAACTGTGGGAGCAATTATTAAGAAATGGAAGACATACAAGACCACTGATAATCTCCCTCGATCTGGGGCTCCACGCAAGATCTCACCCCGTGGGGTCAAAATGATCACAAGAACGGTGAGCAAAAATCCCAGAACCACACGGGGGGACCTAGTGAATGACCTGCAGAGAGCTGGGACCAAAGTAACAAAGCCTACCATCAGTAACACACTACGCCGCCAGGGACTCAAATCCTGCAGTGCCAGACAAGTCCCCCCTGCTTAAGCCAGTACATGTCCAGGCCCGTCTGAAGTTTGCTAGAGTGCATTTGGATGATCCAGAAGAGGATTGGGAGAATGTCATATGGTCAGATGAAACCAAAATAGAACTTTTTGGTAAAAACTAAACTCAGTCGTGTTTGGAGGACAAAGAATGCTGAGTTGTATCCAAAGAACACCATACCTACTGTGAAGCATGGGGGTGGAAACATCATGCTTTGGGGCTGTTTTTCTGCAAAGGGACCAGGACGACTGATCCGTGTAAAGGAAAGAATGAATGGGGCCATGTATCGTGAGATTTTGAGTGAAAACCTCCTTCCATCAGCAAGGGCATTGAAGATGAAACGTGGCTGGGTCTTTCAGCATGACAATGATCCCAAACACACCGCCCGGGCAACGAGGAGTGGCTTCGTAAGAAGCATTTCAAGGTCCTGGAGTGGCCTAGCCAGTCTCCAGATCTCAACCCCATAGAAAATCTTTGGAGGGAGTTGAAAGTCCATGTTGCCCAGCGACAGCCCCAAAACATCACTGCTCTAGAGGAGATCTGCATGGAGGAATGGGCCAAAATACCAGCAACAGTGTGTGAAAACCTTGTGAAAACTTACAGAAAACGTTTGACCTGTGTCATTGCCAACAAAGGGTATATAACCAAGTATTGAGAAACTTTTGTTATTGACCAAATACTTATTTTCCACCATAATTTGCAAATAAATTCATTAAAAATCCTACAATGTGATTCATAGTTGACGTGTACCTATGATGAAAATTACAGGCCTCTCTCATCTTTTTAAGTGGGAGAACTTGCACAATTGGTGGCTGACTAAATACTTTTTTCCCCCACTGTACTTATGTTATGCAATAAAATGATTTTTGTTTTAGATTCCGTCTCTCACAGTTGAAGTGTACCTATGATAAAAATTACAGACCTCTACATGCTTTGTAAGTAGGAAAACCTGCAAAATCGGCAGTGTATCAAATAATTGTTCTCCCAACTGTATATAGGGCTATATATCTATCTAGAACAGAATTATCTACTGTATTTTGGATGCAATTTGAAGCCAGATGGAGATGTATAAATTAGATGCGCATTCGGTCTTTATATTACTGTAGCAGGCCTACCTGTCACAAGAAAAAAAGTCACCATGATGAGATGATAGGTCTACATGCATTGTGAGATGGTCTGTCCCCACCCTGAACGTTGATTCATCATGCAGAGGCCGTAGAGAAACCAGGTATAGACATCGCATATAATTTAACAGTTCCATTTCACTCCATGCTGTTCATATAAATAATTTATTATCATTTACCGGTAACCAGGTTCCCGCTATTCAACCCTAGTGAGATTGTATGGCGTTGCATACATATTCTTTCATAACACCTTCACATTTTGGAGATGCAGCCATTGTGACTGTAAGTCTGCCAAGCAGTTTTGACGGAGAAATTGGAATCATTGAACACTGTGAAGAAGCATATACATCAGTTATGCAAATGTTATACGCTCTACAAGAATGTTTATGAAAAACCCAATTGGTATATATGGAAAGCATGAAAATGTTCATAATAAACCATAACTAGCTTTAGACTGATTTATATTCTCGCCCTATCCTATCCCTATATTCTGTATACAATACAATAATGTTGTGTATAAACAGGAGACATGGCATGCACCTATGTTCTGCAACAGGTATCTCTGGTTGATAAGTACTTGCTGGAACTGCGAATGTATTTGCAGACTGCATGGAAAATCGACACGTACTGTGCAGAATGAATATTAATGTAGCCTATGTGTCACACAAGTAATTGACTAAAAATGTCAGGTCAAAAAAGTATATACTTTTTATTAATGTTAAGCTCCATAGGCTTTGAGACTGTTTTACTATATTAGTTATTGTAGGCAGGAAATATTCCATAGATTCCAAAGCCACTTGTACGGAGTATGTTATGCTATTCACAATGTTGACGCAATACGCTAATGGCTGGAAAACTATGTCATAACACATGTTCAGTGATGCTTGGTATACACAGCTCCTGTAACATGACATTTCTTCTTGACATGTGGGAGAGAGAATGAGTGGGTTGTGAAATGGTTTTCCTGCAGAAGGTGCACTGAAGTCATGTGTCTGTCATCTGTCTGTCTGAGGTCATCCTCTGTCTGTATCTGGCGTGTCCATACTCTGACCCATGCCATAAGGGCTGAGAAGATCGGAGGATGATGATGATGAGGATGATGATCATGATGATGAGAGCAGTTTGATGGTCTTGACAACTTGAGGACCTATACTGCACCTCTCCAATCAAAGACTGATGAAGAGTTCTGTCTGTTCTCTGTCTGTAGTGTGTTAACACCAGTTCACTCAGGTCAGGGGAAAATATTGACATATGTGACTTTGTTAACACCAATTCACTCAGGTCAGGGGAAAATATTGACATACGTGACTTATTCACAGATGCCTGTTTTGCCCCTTCAGTTTGTTTAGCAGGAACTCCAGATGGGGCAGCAGGACTGTGGGTGTTGACATAGCCAGTTGGTTAGTTTGCCATGGAGAAATGAGTACAGCAAACAGAGGAGAGGAGGTGACTCTGGAAAGCAAGACTGAACGCCTCTGTGAGAGAATGTGACAGAGTGCCTCATCCTTGGAAGTAGATCACAGCATAGCAGTCACAGACATCATCAATAACAGGACTTGCGTCATTGAGTTGTATCACTCCTATAAAACTTTAGTCTGACTGTTGTGGTCTGTAAATGTGTGTTGTTCTGTGTGCGCTTGTTTCTTTTTCTGTGTCTGTCTGTGTGTCAAATCAAATCAAATTGTATTTGTCTGATGCGCAGAGTACAACAGTTGTAGACCTTACCATGAAATGGTTACTTACAAGCCCTTAACCAACAATGCAGTTCAAGAAATAGAGTTAAGAAAATATTTACTAAATAAACTAAAGTAAAAAATCTAATAAGTAACACAATAAAATAACAATACCGAGGTTATATACAGGGGGTACCGGTACCGAGTCAATGTGCGGGAGAACAGGTTAGTCGAGGTAATTTGTACATGTAGGTAGGGGTAAAGTGACTATGCATTGATAATGAATAGCGAGTAGCAGCAGTGTAAAATCAAAGGGGGGGGGGGTTTATGTAAATAGTCCGGGTGGCCATTTCATAATTGTTCAGCAGTCTTATGGCTTGGGGGTAGATGCTGTTAAGGAGCCTTTTGGACCTAGACTTGGCGCTCCGGTACCGCTTGCCGTGCGGTAGCAGAGAGAACAGTCTATGACTTGGGTGACTTTGACAATTTTTTGGGCCTTCCTCTGACACCGCCTAGTATATAGGTCCTGGATGGCAGGAAGCTTGTCCCCAGTGATGTACTGGGCCGTACGCACTACCCTCTGTAGCGCCTTACAGTCGGATGCCGAGCAGTTGCCATACCAGGCAGTGATGCAACCGGTCAGGATGCACTCGATGGTGCAGCTGTAGAACTTTTTGAGGATCTGGGGGCCCATGCCAAATCTTTTCAGTCTCCTGAGGGGGAAAATATGTTGTTGTGCCAGACCCCTGAGGGGCCCCTGTGTTGAGGATCAGCGTGGCAGATGTGTTGTTGCCTACCCTTACCACCTGGGGGGGAAGTCCAGGATCCAGTTGCAGAGGGAGGTGTTTAGTCCTGGGTCCTTAGCTTAGTAATGAGCTTTGTGGGTACTATGGTGTTGAACGATGAGCTGTAGTCAATGAACAGCATTCTCACATAGGTGTTCCTTTTGTCCAGGTGGGAAAGGGCAGTGTGGAGTGCGATTGAGATTGCGTCATCTGTGGATCTGTTGGGGTGGTATGTGAATTGGAGTGGGTCTAGGGTTTCCGGGATGATGGTGTTGATGTGAGCCATGACCAGCCTTTCAAAGCACTTCATGGCTACCAAAGAGCTTTCTGTGGCTGTCCCTGAGTGCTATAGATAGACAGAGGAAGGTAAACTCCTTGCAGACAGCAGGGGCGGATCTACTCTCGATGCCAGTTCAGGCAGTGTTCTGTGCTGTGGGCAGCAATGGAGGAAATGATAACATTATGGAATGAGCATTACCTCTCCAGAAACTCTGGAACTACATCAGAGCTTTGAAGTGAATGTTTGCGCGTTGAACCTGACAAGAGGAGATGTGGAATGAATGTCGGTGTGCAGGAATTCTCAGGATGGAATGTTAGCCCGATGGAGCCCGGTTAGATGTCAGTTACTGCTGTGCTGTGGAGGGAGTCAAGATGAGAAGAGAGACTCCTGACTGGAGGCTATGAGCTCTTCAGGGCCAGAGCGCAGAGATAAAAGCAGGTAGAGCACAGATACACAGAGCCACAGGGGACAAAGAGCAGACAGTTTTATCACAACATAGTGAATCACAGCATTACACTACATCTAAGAAAGAACAGGAGATATGGCCATACTGTAGGAATTTCGTTACTGACATACTCTGTATTCTCCCTCTCCCTTTTTCTCATTCTCATTCTCTCACACACTCTCTCACTCTTCCTCTTCCTCTCTTTCTCACTCTCTCGCTCTCTCGCGCTTGCTGTCTCTCTCTCTCTCTCGCTCTCTTTCTCACTCTCTCTCTCTCTTGCTCTCCTAGCAGCCATTAATCATGACATTAAGCATAAGGCACTGGGACTCCAAATGTCATCTCACATCAGCAATTAAAACTGTTAGACCACTAAGTCAGACATAGCATGTCAGATGTCAGTGAAAACATGGTGCTCCTTTTTGATGAGGCTTCTGGCACCCTCAGTACTGTGAGGTGTTATCTGGACCAAGGAGAGGTCACTGTTTCCCTGCAGTCTCCAGGTTTCCCTCTTCCTAGCTTGATCTGACAGGCTTTTTGGATAAAGTAGAGAGGAGTGGAGCTCATGTAGCCCTGTCAGCCTCAGAGTAAGAGGCTTCAGATGTGAGTCTTTCTCCTGGAGCACCCTCTGGGTCTTTTCCTGCCCGGAAACATGATTTTAGCACGACTGATGATTAACTACGTTTTTCCCTCTGTCTTTTATGTGTAATACCAGGTGTGGCAGTGTGGGGGCAGTGTGGAAGTCCTGCCCTGTGCCCGTATTGCCCATATAGAGCGTGCCCACAAGCCCTACACTGAGGACCTGACGTCTCACGTGAGACGGAACGCCCTGAGGGTGGCGGAGGTCTGGATGGACGAGTTTAAGAGCCATGTCTACATGGCCTGGAACATCCCCCAGGAGGTAAGAGTCTGTTAGCTGCCAACTGGACCATGTCTACTGAACCATGTCTACTGGAGGGTGGGCAAGTGGTCAGGGTGGGGAATATTAATATTAATATTAAATAAAGCATGATGTATAGTGTAGTACGTTAGTGTAGAGGTTTAGGATCTTAATTTGATCACCCTGTTGCAGGAGAACTTTCCTACAATGCAGGACATTTTAAACTTGTAGAGTATTTGAGGTTTAAAAAGGCTTCTGAAGTTTGTAAATTCCACTTTGAAATGTCAGACTTGATAGTCCCTTATGAAAAATGTATCAACCCCTACAAAAATGTCCAATCATTATAATACACATAATAATTTAAATGTCCTGTTGCAGCAGTATTATTTTCCTGCTGTAGTGAACTGCTCAAATTAAGATCCTACACCTGTATTGTGAAGAGAACTGTTACTAAAGTTATTTTTGTAAATCCCGATTTGATATGGCATTGACATGTAGATATATAACATGTAGATGTTGTAATACATTAGCAGAGATGCCTGGTGTTTCTTAGTACAAAGGCTGAGTTGATTAGATGCTTAATAGCTTTCCTATTTGCACTCAATACTCACAATTATGTAAAAACTCATTTGAAATAGATGAGCAAATAGATGAGCATCAGCAGACAAATCTCTAAATTGATATTGATACACTGAGTTCTGCAATTCTAATCAACTAGCTTGGAGGGAAATTTGGCATCAGGAATAGCCTCGTTAATTTCTTTTGTCCAAACGTATTATAAACCTACTTCATTTCACATCACAGCTGTTGTTATTGTCTATTATACTCTCGGTAGTCCATTTATCATATCTCAGTAGGCTGCAAGTTGCCTCCATTTATCATATCTCAGTAGGCTGCAAGTTGCCTCCATTTATCATATCTCAGTAGGCTGCAAGTTGCCTCCATTGCAGTTGATGTTGAATCTATCAGGTCTGCTTCAGCTTTTAAGTTTGTCAGCGAGGCAGCAATTAAGATAATTAGGGTAGAGTGGACAAGAGCGGCAGCTTGCTGCAGAAGGAAGGCTGGGCCAAAGCGTGACTGTGGCAGCATGAGGACTCAGAGGAAATGGCAGATGATGTTAAAATCAGTCACTTAGTCCTGTGGTTCTTTATACAGGGAACATGAAGGGCTCTCAGGAGTTATGGCACATTGAAACGGACGATAAGTATTCCTCAGTGAGTCTTGCCTCTCTGAAATCAGGGAATCTGATTCGCCTTTCCACCTAAGAGCTTGGCACATATGCCCTTGCCTATGCATGATATCTTAATGCATTTGTATCTTTACAGCAATCACTGTCAAACTGTTTATCTCTGTGTTTGCATGGCTGTGTGTGCGTGTGTGTGCAGGACTCAGGGATAGACATTGGAGATATCTCTGAGAGGAAGGCCCTGAGGAAGAGGCTCCAGTGTAAGACGTTTCGGTGGTACCTGGTCAACATCTACCCAGAGATGAGGATGTACATAGACACCATTGCATATGGAGTGGTAAGCAGCATGCCCTCTGCAAAAATGGTAATACTATGTAAAGTAAAGCCTCCACAGAATAAACCATGCGGTCCATGCCTGAATAAATAATCATAATCCATTGAGTTACGATTTGGATGACTGCAGTTAGGAACACATTAATTTCACAGAGAGATGCATTTCTGTGGCAGCTTGGCTCTAAAACACGTGGACATGCCTACCGTAGCCTCAGTCCTTGTGTGCAGTGCCAGGGTTGGCACGCTAAAGCCTGGGCAATGTGGGCATGATGTGGAAAAGGTGCAGGAACTCAGACTCTGGGAGAAGACAGAAGACTTGCTGGAGATTATACAGGACACAGACCTGCCCAAGTGCTAAAGATTTATTTTTCCAGTCTACTCAGAGGAATCTGACCATTGTGTATGCACATAGAGTAAAGTCTATTGTTTACACACACATACAGTAAAGGACAAACCATTGTGTAGTATGCACTTACACTGAGTATACAAAACATTAAGAACCTGCTCTTTCCATGACATAGACTGACCAGGTGAATCCAGGTGAAAGCTATGATCCCTTATTGATGTCACTTGTTAAATCCACTTCAATCAGTGTAGATGAAGGGGAAGAGACAGGTTAAAGAAGGATTTTGAGACAATTGAGACGGATTGTGTATGTGTGCCATTCAGTGGATGAATGGGCAAGACAAAATATTTAAGTGCCTTTGAACGGGGTATGGTTGTAGGTGCCAGGCGCACCGGTTTGTGTCAAGAACTGCAACACTGCTGGGTTTTTGACGCTCAACAGTTTCCCGTGTTTATAAAGAATGGTCCACCACCCAAAGGACATCCAGCCAACTTGACACAACTGTGGGAAGCATTGGAGTCAACATGGGCCAGCATCCCTGTGGAACGCTTTCGACACCTTGTAGAGGCCATGCCCCGGTGAATTAAAGCTGTTCTGAGGGCAAAAGGTGGGGTACAACTCAATATTGTTTGGTATACTCAGTGTATAAAAGGTTGTCTATTGTGTAGTCTATGCACACACGACCAGAGCATTGTGCACGCTGATGTAAGAAACAGTGAAATGTGTATTTATGAGGGTATACCGTTGAGTATGCACATATTGCTGTGCAGTGGTGGGGCTGGTGAGCTGTGCGTGTTTTATGTCACCTCCTCTCACAGAGATCTGCCTGTGTGGCCAAATGGAATTCTCAGCAATGCTAGACAAATGTTTCTGAATTTGTATTATGGCCATGAGGGCACGCTGGCAGTATTTATATTAGCAATTCATGTTCAACACAAACAGCTTTATTTCTGTGTGGCCACAGTGCATCAGTGCAATATGCCTGGATCTACAGTGACACACCCAAAAAGCGGTCTCATTGGAGTACGGTCTTCATTTTATGGTTGGTTTCCTTCTCTGTATTTCCATATTATTATGAAAGGTAGAAAGATACAGAGAGGAAAATAGGTCAGCCATATTAAAATTAACTCAAGGAGTAAATGGGTTCGAAAATAGCATGTCCTCATTACTCTGCATTTGCTAGGTGCATTTCATGAACTTGTCAATCATTTTTGTCAGAGAATTCATTATCCAGAATGCAGACTGTGTTCAGAATAGCATTTGAGGTCAAAGGTCATGCTACACACCACACTGACAAGCAGCCCCAGGTTTTCTTCACTCATACAGGAACCTTGCACGTTATTATTTTTTCACTTCATGGAACCTGAGTGACATTTTTATACGTTGTCTGTCAGACTTTATTCCATCATGTACAGTCCCTGAAGAGTATTTTAGGTGCTGCCTGGCTTTTTAATGACCAGCTGACGGAATCAGACATATCCTGTGCCAGTGGGGAGTTGACAGGCACAGTCTCTGGCTGTGCCCTTGTAATGTCATGTCTGTACCTAATCCTGTCCTCACGCACAGCAAAGGCAAACACATTAAATCTGCCCAGCCACCCATCCCAGTCTCCAGAGTACCTCCCCTCTCCTCACACAAACCTGTTGATTAGATCTTTAAAAGATTGAAATAACTGTGCAAACACAAGGCTTCATGTTTGGATTACAAGTCCCATTTATGTTCTATGTCATGTTGTTCTGCAAAGAACAGAAAAGTGTTCCCTCTGTGTTGTTTTGAAGTTATACTGGAAACCTGCTCTCTGGTTTGATTGAATAGGGCGCTGTGATAGCAGGAATATTTGAATCATCTCAAGGTCTCATCGATTCTCTGTCACACAGCTAACCTTTCCCTGAACTAGCCGATTGAGTGACATATCAAATTATGACCCCCTTTGTGTTCATTTCCTCCCTCAGCTGAAGAACTCTCTGAAGAGTGACCTGTGTCTGGACCAGGGGCCGGACACCGACAACGTCCCCATTCTGTACCTCTGTCATGGGATGACACCTCAGGTTAGAATCCCCTCAAGCCCTCTTCAGTCCACATCACTACATAATCATTTCTGTCTCTGTGTCAAATCTCCCACATGTGTATAGCCCACCTTTTCTTATCACTCCGTTTCACCCTTTCTTATCTTGCATGAGTCTTACCAGTGAAGTTCAGTCCACGACTCTGCTACAGTACATGACTGGTCCCTTTAAAGAGCTATTATTGTATGAAACATGTGCTTGGTCTCTTTTATGGCCTACTAATGGCAGCACCCTTCATGATCTACCAGCTGACCAGCAGGACTCCACTTATCATTCACCTCACTGCCAAGGGCCCCTATCCACCATGGGCTTTATGTCTCTGAACTTCAGCCTAAACTGCATTTGTCTTGTATTGACAGACTGCAAAGTGGAATCCATTTGTCTTGTATTGACAGACTGCAAAGTGGAATCCATTTGTAGATATTTACTACTTCAAAAGTGACAAGTCTGCAGGAAGCAGTAAACTTACAGGAAGCTTCCTCAGAGATTAGACAAAACTTTTCTCTTTCTTCACTTTGTGTTTGTATTTGTTGTCATCAGAGGGAGAGAGAAAAAACTGAATCCAATAGTGTTTATAAAAGGTATACTTTCCCAGTCTCCAGACAGGCATTAGCAGATAACTCCAGGAAGCCACTACAGTGCTGTTGAGATGGAGAGCATCCCCTGACACTGTCTCTATCTGGGTCAGGCTGGCAGCCTGATACAGCCCCATCTCAGCACAACTGCTGCCTCTGCACTATCAGCCTCACCTTCTCTAACAATTTCCATAATGTTTTGAAAACGGAAATACCATGGACTATGTAAATGTTAAGCCAAAACAAAAATGGAAACTCAAATAACTTTCTACAATGGCTACCTACAAAAGTTGGATATTTTTCTGGCATGAATATGCACTGCGGTAATTTCTTATTAGATATTTGGTTCTATTGTTTCTGAGTAGACTTCTCTCAAGTTTGCAGAATGTGAGATTTTAGCCCTGGGTTTAGGGAGATTGTAGCCCGGGGTTAAGCGAGTGTTCACACTTGCACATTCTAAAGTCTAGGAGCAGGGCTAGCTGGTCCTGCTCCTAGAATTCTCACTGTCCATCACAAAAGCTGCACTGTCACTGATGATGCCTCTAATGCATTCTGCACATTATTTAGTAAATTCATACTATTTCAACCTTCCATCTGAGGACAAAACCCAAAATACTTTTCATCTGCGCAAAAACATTGGTTGCTATGCCAACTAAAGCAACAAACTCTACAGCTGGAAGGGCAGCAAATGCTCAATTTTCGTAATTTTTTATTGACATTTAATTGGATATATCCATGATAATATATTGTTGCATGATTTCGCCTGGATCAGAAAAGTTATTTTGATGTTTCGTTCGTGCACAGCATTCTCTGTAGACCTGCAGGGACGAGATCGAATTTCAAAAGTAAAACATTGTTTCCGAGGTTAGACAGGCAGACCGCAAGGTTTATACCAACCATCACTGTTGGAAAGCAAATGCTGGACTAGAAGCAAGAGGAAATCATGTGGTAATAAATGTCTTATTGCTTATAACATTGGCCGCATGTCATAGATATAATGTTGGTTGCATGTTGTGTTTGTCCGTTAGCCCAGGGCTTTGGAATACAAGTGTGAATCCTTAGCCGGGGCTAAAGCTTAGCCCAGGGTTAACAAATGCTTGTGTGAACACAGGCTAAGCTAGTCCAGGGCCAGTCTAGCCTGCGGCTAAGATAGCCCGGGGCTAAGAACAATGCCTAGAGAGTTTTATGTGATCCTTAACCTGACTAGTATTTGTAAGGATCCCTATAGTCCGAGTCGGTATTCACGTAATAATAAGGAATTCCCCTCGACCACGCCCACAAATTGGGGAAAACCAACATTATTTATATTGACCCCCATTGTAAGAGAGGGGAAATATACAGAAATAACAAAACATGCCGAAAAGCTGCCATGTTGTTCAATGTACATGTAGCCAGGTCAAAAATCACAACCTACGGTTCGCAATGCTCCCACGTAGAGAAATAGTGCCTTCGAGAAGAGCCCTGTTTCTTGAGGTTATTCGGTGTGGGAGAGTGGGAAATGTAGGGTCACGGTGTCCAAGTAGGCTAGTCATAGCTATGTGTGTAGAAAACATTTAATCACAGGTAAGACATTTAACTTGTTAAGTACAGTCAGTTTGTAACTCCACTCACTACTTGTAGCTGTATAGTCTATTTGTTTGTGTTGTTGGTCTTGGCTAGCTTAATGTTTCGGTCGGTAGCTAGCTAGCTTGCACTCACTCAAGTGGATGCAAGCACCGTCATAAAAAGGGGCTTGAGGGAAGCCCGATAATAATATGTTTTAATGACGAGTGAGAACACTAGGGAGCAGGCAATATTAAAAAGTAATCTTTAGACATGTTGTACTTTTCTTAAATGTAGTTTTGTAATTGACTAAAACAGACAACAAGAACATTTTGTTTGAAGAAGGTCAAGTTTTTGCTGTGAGCCAATGGGGTAACCTAGGTAACCACATGTTGTTTTCCCAACAGGTGGTCAGAGTCACAATGTTCTATCTAATACAGACTGGGTCTATTCGCTGCCGCCCAGGCAGCAGCTAATCTTCCTGGGGTCCAAACAAGTTTAAGGCAATTACATCACACAAAAAAAACAGTACATCATACAACACATTATTGCACCACTACTCTACCACTACATATCTACAATACAAAATGTATAATACCACAATACAACAATATTACAACATTACAGTATACATGTGTGTAGAGTGTGTGTGTTAGCGTGCGTGTGTGTGTGTGCCTATGTGTGTACATTGTTCCATAAGATGTAGTTTTATCCGTTTTTTAAAATCAGATTTTACTACTCGCTTGAGTTACTTGATGTAGAGTAGAGTTCAATGTAGTTATGACTCTATGTAGTACTGTGCATTTCCCAGAGTCTGTTCTGGACTTGGGGACTGTGAAGAGACCCTTGGTTGCATGTCTTGTGGGGTATGTATGGGGGTCTGAGCTATGTGCTTGTCGTTTAACAGACAGCTCGGTGCTTTCAACATGTCAATACCTCTCACAAAGACAAGTAGTGATGCAGTCAATCTCTCCTCTACTTTGAGCCAGGAGGGATTGACATGCATGTTATTGATGTTAGCTCTCCGTGAACATTTAAGGGCCAGCCATGTTTCTCTATTTTGGGCCAACTGTAATTTGCCTATGTCCCTCTTTGTGGAACTTGACTATATGACTGGGCAGTAGTCCAGGTGCGATAAAACTAGGGCCTGTAGGACTTGTTTTGTTGATAGCGATGTCAAGAAAGCAGAGCAGTGCTTTATTACAGACAGACCTCTCCCCATCTTAGCTACCATTGCATCAATATGTTTTGACCATGACAGTTTACAATCCAGGGTTACACCAAGCAGTTTAGTCTACTCAACTTGCTCAGTTTCCACATTATTCATTACAAGATATAGTTGAGGTTTAGAGTTTAGTCAATTATTTGTCCCAAATACAATGCTTTTAGTTTTTGAAATATTTATGACTAGCGTATTACTTGCCACCCATTCTAAAACTGACTGCAGCTCTTTGTTAAGTGTTGCAATGATTTCACTTGCTGTGGTATCTGACGTGTATAATGTTCAGTCATCAGCATACATGGACACACAAGCTTTACTCAGTGCCAATGGCAGGTCATTAGTGAAAATAGAAAAGGGTAAGGGGCCTAAACAGCTGCCCTGGGGTATTCCCGACTCTACCTGGACTATGTTGGAGAGGCTTCCATTAAAGATGATGTAAAGCCATAACACATACTTTTTTTCAGCAGCAAACTATGACGATAATGTTAAAAGCTGCACTGAAGTCTTAACAAAACAGCTCCTACAATCTTCTTATTATCAATTTTTTTCAGCCAATCATCATTCATTTATGTAAGTGCCGTACATGTTGAGTGCCCTTCCCTATAAGCGTGCTGAATGTCTGTTGTTAATTAGTTTACTGTGAAATAGCATTGTATCTGGTCAAACATAATCTTTGCTAGCAGGCTGATTGGTTGGCTGTTTGAACCAGTAAAGGGTGCTTTGCTATTCTTGGGTAGCGGAATGACTTTTGCTTCCCTCCAGGCCTGAGGGCACATACTTTCCTGTAGGCTTATATTGAAGAGATGGCAAATAGGAGTGGCAATATAGTCTGCTATCATCCTCAGTAATTTTCCATCCAAGTTGTCAGTCCCAGGTGGCTTGTCATTGTTGATAGACAACAATAATTGTTTCACCTCTTCCCCACTCACTTCACAGAATTCAAAATTACGATGCTTGTCTTTCATAATTTGGTCAGTTATGCATGGATGTGTAGGTTCAGAGTTTGTTGTTGGCATGTCATGCCTAATTTTGCTAATCTTGCCAATGAAAAAATAATTAAAGTAGGTGGAAATATCAGTGGGTTTTTGTGATGAGTGAGCCATCTGATTCAATGAATGATTTGCCTTTTTGCACAACATTTAATTTAAGGTGCTCCAAATCATCCTTTATATATTTGTTTCATAGTTCAGTTTCTTCTTCTTTTTGTTTAGTTTAGTCACATAATTTCTCAATTTACATTTGCCAATCGGCTGTGCAGGCAGCCAGACTTATTTGCCGTTCCTTATGCCTCGTCCCTGTCAGCGATAACATTTTTCAATTACAAATACAGTCATTTCTTAATGGGTGCATGCTTATTAGTAACTGGAATAAGCAATTTCATAAATGATTAAACTTCAGTGTCTGGTTGCTCCTCATTAAAAACTACAGACCAGCAAATATTATTTACATATTCAACATAGGAATCACTACAAAACCTCTTGTAGGATCTCTTATACCCTAACTTTAAGCGTCAGTTGTCAGAGCACCTTACCGATCACTGCACCTGTACACAGCCCATCTGAATTTAGCCCACCCAACTACCTCATCCCCATATTGTTATTTATTTTGCTCATTTGCACCCCAGTATCTCTATTTGCACATCATCTCTTGCACATCTATCATTCCAGTGTTAATACTAATTGTAATCTGGGACGGCAGGTAGCTTAGTGGTTAAGAGCGTTGTGCCAGTAACCGAAAGGTCGCTGGTTCTAATCCCCGAGCAGACTAGGTGAAAAATCTGTCTATGTGCCCTTGAGCAAGGCACTTAACCCAAATTGCTCCTGTAAGTCGCTCTGGATAAGAGCGTCTGCTAAATGACTTAAATGTAATTATTTTGCACTATGGCCTATTTATTGCCTTACCTCCATAACTTGCTACATTTGCACACACTGTATATATATTTTCTGTTGTATGTTTGACTTTATGTTTTGTTTTACCCCATATGTAACTCTGTGTTGTTGTTTTTATCGCACTGCTTTGCTTTATCTTGGCCAGGTCGCAGTTGTAAATGAGAACTTGTTCTCAACTGGCTTACCTGGTTAAATAAAGGTGAAATAAAAAATAAATAAAACATATTAGGCCCAGACTTTGGTTTCCTAGATATGGCTACTATGATCACTACATCCAATTTAGAATATTTCTGTAAATACCCTGGTAGGTTGACTGATTACAGTTTGAAGCTTTTTTTGGAGTGGACAGCTTGATGAAAGACAGTTAATATTTAGGTCACCCAGAAAATATATCTCTCTATTGATATCAAACACATCATCAAGCATTTCACACTATTTTATCCAGATACTGACTGTTAGCAGTTGGTGGTCTATAGCAACTTCCCACAAGAATAGGCAATAGGTGAGGCAGGTGAACCTGTAGCCATATTACTTCAACAGCATTTGACATGAGATTCTCTCTAAGTTTTAAAGGAATATGACTCTAAATATAAACAGCAACACCTCCCCCATTGGTATTCCTGTCTCTTCTGTAGATGTTATAGCCATGTATTGCTACCACTATATCATCAAAGGAATTATCTAAGTGAGTTTCAGAAATAGCCAGTATATGAATGTTATCTGTTGCTAGCAAGGTATTGATTTCATCAATCTTGTTTCTTAGGCTACATATAGTATGGTAATGTGGGCTATTTTCAGCACTTTTCTGTGTTGCGTTATTGTTTTTATTGCTTTACTGGGAGGCTTATCAGAGGTAGACATTATATTTATATTTGAGCTGATAGTGCAGGGTGAACTACTCACAGTGGGCTTCCTACTAGGGCAAACCGTATCAGTGCAAACAGTATAACTCAGGTTCATAGGCACATGATTACTGCTGACAATAGCTGTCGGATTGACAGAGGCATTCAGGGGAGTTAGAGGAATGTACATTTTGTTACTTACATTATGACTGATAACACCCCTGGGAAACTGTACATTTGCAGCAGCACTACGAAAACTCAGCGACACAATGGTAGGGATTATCTGAGCAGGGCTTGGGTCACTGATAGGTCATTGTCTCAACGCAGCCTTGAAATGGGAGGACAGGGTCCAAGCACCAAGATCATTTGGATGGACTCCGTAATTCCTGTAGAGTATATTCTGTTTCCAAAAGGTGTCAACGTTATCTATAAAAGGTATGCCAACAGAGCTACAGTCATCTTTTAGCCAGATGTGTAGTAAAAAGTGGTCTAATCCTTGAAAGTGAAGCTAAAAGTTGCATCCACTATCATCCTTGCCTATTCAAACATCTCCATGGTAAACCATTCACACTCATTGCACCTGTATTGATGTTTACGCTGGTTTACAAATTAAAGCTCTGGAGGAACCTCCTGTGATCTCTTACAAGAAAGAAAGCCAGTCGGAGCTGATCTTTCCCAAGATGCCTTGCACATTTTTCTTAACAAACAACTCCAGAAAAAACATAACACCCAATCTCACGTCCCGAGAGCAGGCTAATTTAAGAACTCATTACTGTTAGAAATCTGTTAGAATGTCTTTGTCGAACGGTTGTAGGGTTACAGTGCTGTTACTCCTTTTAGAATCCATTTTAATTTCACACCACTACTGATGCCGTTTTCTTCCTTCTTTACCTCCCACTGATAGTGAGGGACTAAAGGATAGTTTTATTTTTTTTATTATAATATTTTAATTGTCCATTTCTTTTGATTTATTTTTACAAACATATACATATGAACATCAATTTACAGACACACACAAACAATGGCTACATCTCATCTGCCGAGACCCGCATGCTCACACCCCCAACCCTAGTGCCTACATTATTCGGGGCTCCCGAGTGGCGCAGTAGTCTAAGGCACTGTATCTCAGTGCTGGAAGCGTCACTACAGACCCTTGTTCAATTCCAGGCTTTATCACAATCTGGCACAATTGGCCCAGTGTCGTCCGGGTTTGGCCAGGGTAGGCTGTCATTGTAAATAAGAATTTGTTCTTAACTGACTTGTCTAGTTAACTGACTTGGCCTTAAATTGTACCAATTCGTTTTTGTCGGTCACCCATGCTATTTCAATAATAAATCATTAAATTTTTTCCATTGTGTCAATGATGGCAGATTGATTGACTTCCAAGTTTTTAGTATACTTTTTTTCAAGATGAGTGATGAGAAAATAATCATCCAGTAAAGAACAGGAATGCCCGCACACTGTTTATGCTCCCAATTCACCTCTTTATTGACTACGTTTCGATCCGAAACGGATCTTCGTCAGGCCAAACAGACTGAGTGCTCACATCCCAAAATATACACATTTCACCTCACATGACCATTACGCACATGACATATGGTGGGTGTGGAAACAATTAAAACAACTTGTGTACCTCTAGTAATTTGATCAGTGAGATGGGCACATGTAGTAGTTACAGAATCTAATATATATGTACAAAATGACCAAGTGGAGACCTGGATGGCAGGACAAATCAACATGACATATTCATGTCAAAAATGGTCTGATATCAAACTCTTTGTTCAGACCTTTAGGAGACATGGCGGACAAACGGTGAATCCAATACAATTCTCTTCTCAGTCAGATTATCAGTATCCCCCCAAGAGTCTTAACATGTTCAATACCAATGTATCTCAGAGAGCGCTCCATGAAATGCGCAGCCACAGGGTTTCTCTGATCAAGAGTCCTGATATTACTCCTGTGTTCTGCTATCCTTGTTTTCCGAGCTTGTTTTTCCTACATAGCATAGACCACAAGAATACACTTGATCAGGGTATACCAAATTATTTGTGGAACACGTAATGATGCCCTTAATCTTAATGGCCTTGCCCATGATAGGGTGATTGAACATTGTGCCTTTGTTCGTAAAGTTACACTGGGTACATCAGCCACATCTGTAATTACGTGGCACTGGTGGAAGATCAGACGTCACCACCATTTGACTGATGTTGGGGGTGCGTCGAGGACTACCGGCGGGGGTTCTTTAAACGTCATTTCCAGTTGTGGATCAGGGCTCAAGATGTGCCAGTGTTTTTTTATGATATGGTCAAACTGTTTGTCAAGTGGGGAGTATTGAAGGAAGCACTGAACTCGTTGGTCAGGGGGGCGGGGTGGTTTGGGTGTGAGGCTGTCATCCTGGGTCATATTTTTTGTAATGATCCCTTGCGTCATGCAGCCATTCCTTTGGGTAACCCCGCTGTCTGAAATACTCATTCAGACAGTCGGCTTGTTTGTCATAGTCTGTGTACTACAGATCCTGCGTATGCAAATGTATTGGCTGATAGGGATGTGAGCATTCAGTCTGTTTGACCTGACGAAGGTGAATTGGGAGCATGAACAGTGTGTGGGCCTTCCTGTTCTTTACAGGTATTCTTTATTAGCCCAGCACCTACAGTGGGGAGAACAAGTATTTGATACACTGCGATTTTGCAGGTTTTCCTACTTAAAAAGCATGTAGAGGTCTGTAATTTATATCATAGGTACACTTCAACTGTGAGAGGCGGAATCAAAAAAAAAAAAAAGAAAATCACATTGTATGATTTTTAAGTAATTAATTTGCATTTTATTGCATGACATAAGTATTTGATACATCAGAAAAGCAGAACTTAATATTTGGTACAGAAACCTTTGTTTGCAATTACAGAGATCATATGTTTCCTGTAGGTCTTGACCAGGTTTGCACACACTGCAGCAGGGATTTTGGCCCACTCCTCCATACAGACCTTCTCCAGATCCTTCAGGTTTCGGGGCTATCGCTGGGCGATACGGACTTTCAGCTCCCTCCAAAGATTTTCTATTGGTTCAGGTCTGGAGACTGGCTAGGCCACTCCAGGACCTTGAGATGCTTCTTACGGAGCCACTCCTTAGTTGCCCTGGCTGTGTGTTTCGGGTTGTTGTCATGCTGGAAGACCCAGCCACGACCCATCTTCAATGCTCTTACTGAGGGAAGGAGGTTGTTGGCCAAGATCTCACGATACATGGCCCCATCCATCCTCCCCTCAATACGGTGCAGTCGTCCTGTCCCCTTTGCAGAAAAGCATCCCCAAAGAATGATGTTTCCACCTCCATGCTTCACGGTTGGGATGGTGTTCTTGGGGTTGTACTCATCTTTCTTCTTCCTCCAAACACGGCAAGTGGAGTTTAGACCAAAAAGCTATATTTTTGTCTCATCAGACCACATTACCTTCTCCCATTCCTCCTCTGGATCATCCAGATGGTCATTGGCAAACTTCAGACGGGCCTGGACATGCGCTGGCTTGAGCAGGGGGACCTTGCATGCGCTGCAGGATTTTAATCCATGACGGCGTAGTGTGTTACTAATGGTTTTCTTTGAGACTGTGGTCCCAGCTCTCTTCAGGTCATTGACCAGGTCCTGCCGTGTAGTTCTGGGCTGATCCCTCACCTTCCTCATGATCATTGATTCCCCATGAGGTGAGATCTTGCATGGATCCCCAGACCGAGGTTGATTGACCGTCATCTTGAACTTCTTCCATTTTCTAATAATTCCGCCAACAGTTGTTGCCTTCTCACCAAGCTGCTTGCCTATTGTCCTGTAGCCCATCCCAGCCGTGTGCAGGTCTACAATTTTATCCCTGATGTCCTTTACACAGCTCTCTGGTCTTGGCCATTGTGGAGAGGTTGGAGTCTGTTTGATTGTGTGTGTGGACAGGTGTCTTTTATACAGGTAACGAGTTCAAACAGGTGCAGTTAATACAGGTAATGAGTGGAGAACAGGAGGGCTTCTTAAAGATAAACTAACAGGTCTGTGAGAGCCGGAATTCTTACTGGTTGGTAGGTGATCAAATACTTATGTCATGCAATAAAATGCAAATGAATTACTTAAAAATCATACAATGTGATTTTCTATAAATTTTTGTTTTAGATTCCATCTCTCACAGTTGAAGTGTACCTATGATAAAAATTACAGACCTCTACATGCTTTGTAAGTAGGAAAACCTGTTAAATCGGCAGTGTATCAAATACTTGTTCTCCCCACTGTATGTTTTTAAGGATGTGCGTATGACCACAAACTTTTCAAAAGAATCGTCCAGCCCATTGGGTATCTCACTACACCCCCATATGCAGACAGATGGATTAAAAGTAAGTTTACATTGTAATACCTCTGACAGCCAACTTTCTAGCCCCGCCCACAACTTCCGGACTTTATAGCATTCCCAGAAAGCATGGATTATTGAGTCATTATTAGTTTTACACTTGAGACATGACTCTGCCGTTGTGCTGTAGAATTTGTGAATTTTGTATATTGTATAATACATTCTATACATTAGTTTATACTGGATTAAGCGTACATTTCAGTTAACTGTAATTTCATTAGTTATGCTCCAACTTTCCCTCCATCTTGTGCCAACATCAGTTCTTTTTTAATCTTGGTTCCAATAGTTTATATATATTTTTAAGAGATTGTCAGTTGGATATGGTCTTTGCAAGGTTTTGTATATCTTCCCTATCATATGAACATCCTTTTCTGACTCAAATAAGATTTCCTGAAGGTTGCTCTGATGTCCAAAAGATTTCAAATAGAAATTTCGTAATATGTAACTTTTAAGTTGCATGTATTTGAAGCTATCTACATTGGTCAGTCCAAAATTACTTTTTAATTCTGTCATGGAAATAGATTTATTTCCTGTTAAGAAGTCATTTATGGTTTCTCTGCCTTTAGTTTTCCATGTGGGCCAATTTATCGATGAATTCTGAAAAGCTATCCAAGGATTGTTCCATAAGGTTGTGTTTCTAGAGAGTGATATTGGTTCTTGTAAAATACGTTTCATTTTCTTCCATACTGTTATAGTGTTCTTAACTATGAAGTTGTTAATGTTCTTAGCTTTATCCTTTGAAAATAGACACGTAAAAAGATTCTGGAGATGTACCCATTGTTCCTCTTTAGTGCATTTAACTATATGTCGCAAGTAAAAGCCTTGGGTTGCGAGTTGATACAATTCCAAGTCTGGAAGGTTAGAACCAACCTCAGATGTAACGCTTTCATTTTTATTCTATGAATTGTATTTGCCCATATGAAGTCTGTTATAACCGAGTATACTCGGTGGGGTAATTGGTATTACCGAAAATAAATACAAAAACTTTGGCAGCCATGTCATTCTAAAGAGATTTATTCTACCTGTAAGATTTATGGGATCATTTTCAAGGTGCCATACTCAGTGTATTTATGCCAACTGTTTGCGAGCGGCAAGGTAGCAGTATATCCCTCCTAATGTAACCCCGTGCTCCCAACCAACTTCGTCCCCACCCCTATCCAGCTATGATATCCTCCCTCCCCTCCAGCTGTTACATTCCCCCGCCTCTCCCAGGGTTCTAGCTACCCCACATGTGTAGACAAGCCTCCTCATCCCTCATATGCACGGCAATAGAGTCACAGCAGATGCAGCTGCCATCTGTAGCACACACCACTACCTCTGCTGCTCCGCTCAGTTCAAACAGATGCTTTTTCCTGCCACTGGTGTTTTACGGCCTGTTAGCTAAATATGGGCACTTAAATGCCCTTGGAAAATACGGGCTGGAAGGACCGTATCAGAGAGTGCAGTTAGAAGTGTTTGGGCTACCTGGTCGATTTGCGTTGTTTATGGAGAGCACTCCTCTCCATAAACAATAAGCCATTTCCTGCCCTGTGCTTCAGTTCAGTGAGGGTAGCTGCATGAATAGACATGTCATATGGGTGAAGTAAGCTCAGCCTTAACAAGTCCTAGTGAAAAGCGAAAAACATTTTGTGAAATGCTTGAATGCCTCCAGCTCTCAGTGGTTTATGTATGTGCTGTCTATTCTGTCATTCCAGAATGTGTACTACACCAGCACTCAGCAGTTACATGTAGGGGTGCTCAGTCCCACCATCGATGACGATGACAACAAGTGCCTGGTGGATGTGAACAGCCGACCGCGCCTCATCGAGTGTAGCTACGCCACAGCCAAGCGCATGAAGCTCGACTGGATCTTTACTCAGGTAAAAAACCATACAGACCTGACCAACACACTCAGACTGCACACTGAAAATAGACCAGCAAGCGATAGAAAATGGTAGGTCAAAGATAAAAATGTATACTTTGTTGCAAGGGAGTTGGATCATTAGTAAATGTGGCACCAGTGGAGGTAGGTATCTTCAGTCCATTTTAGGGGGTAATGTTTGCGGAAATCCATGGCTCAGTGCTCAGTGTGGTTGTGTTGGTCTCATTAAGGAGTGTCACAGATATAAGAGAGTTTTACGGTTCACAGACCTCTCCACATTCCTCCAAGCCGTCTAGACGTGAAAAGTAACTACATCATAATGACTCTCTTTGTCTTCATTATTGGACTGGCTCTCTGAGCACAGTGGCCTGTAATGAGGGCCACATCAACATGGCCTGAAGAGTGCTTCACCCATCTGAAGTTTTGAAGGTGCAGTTAAAACCATTCTGATTATGTTCAGTGTATCGTCATAATGTATGCACTCAAAATATCCATTTAAAATAGTGGGGTGCTAACCTTGAATTCAACTTCTAGGAATTGTGTTTTCAGATAAAGACATACAGTTGAAGTCGGAAGTTTACATCCACAACCTGAAGTTTACATCCACAACCTAAGTTGGAGTCATTAAAACTCGTTTTTCAACCACTCCACAAATGTCTTGTTAACAAACTATAGTTTTGGCAAGTCTTTTATGACATCTACTTTTTGCATGACACAAGTAATTTTTCCAACAATTGTTTACAGACAGATTATTTCACTTATAATTCACTGTATCACAATTCCAGTGGGTCAGAAGTTTACATACACTAAGTTGACTGTGCCTTTAAACAGCTTGGAAAATTCCAGAAAATTATGTCATGGCTTTAGAAGCTTCTGATAGGCTAATTGACATAATTTGAGTCAATTGGAGGTGTACCTGTGGATGTATTTCAAGGCCTACCTTCAAACTCGGTGCCTCTTTGCTTAACATCACAGGAAAATCAAAAGAAATCAGCCAAGACCTCAGAAAAATAATTGTAGACCTCCACAAGTCTGGTTCATCTTTGGGAGCAATTTCCAAACACCTGAAGGTACCACGTTCATCTATACAAACAATAGTGCGCAAGTATAAACACCATAGGACCACGCAGCCGTCATACCGCTCAGGAAGGAGACTCGTTCTGTCTCCTAGAGATGAACGTACTTTGGTGCGAAAAGTGCAAATCAATCCCAGAACAACAGCAAAGGACCTTGTGAAGATGCTGGAGGAAACAGGTACAAAAGTATCTATATCCACAGGAAAACGAGTCCTATATCGACACAACCTGAAAGGCCGCTCAGCAAGGAAGAAGCCACTGCTCCAAAACCGCCATAAAAAAGCCAGACTACGGTTTGCAACTGCACATGGGGACAAAGATCATACTTTTTGGAGAAATGTCCTCTGGTCTGATGAAACAGAAATAGAACTGTTTGCCCATAATGACCATCGTTATGTTTGGAGGAAAAAGGGGGTAGCTTGCAAGCCGAAGAACACCATCCCAACCGTGAAGCACGGAGGTGGCAGCATCATGCTGTGGGGGTGCTTTGCTGCAGGAGGGACTGGTGCACTTCACAAAATAGATGGCATCATGAGGAAGGAAAATTATGTGGATAAATTGAAGCAACATCTCAAGACATCAGTCAGGAAGTTAAAGCTTGGTCGCAAATGGGTCTTCCAAATGGACAATTAGCCTACGCATACTTCCAAAGTTGTGGCAAAATGGCTTAAGGACAACAAAGTCAATGTATTGGAGTGGCCATCACAAAGCCCTGACCTGAATCCTATAGAAAATGTGTGGGCAGAACTGAAAAAGCGTGTGGGAGCAAGGAGGCCTACAAACCTGACTCAGTTACACCAGCTCTGTCAGGAGGAATGGGCCATAATTCACCCAACTTATTGTGGGAGGCTTGTGGAAGGCTACCCAAACCGTTTGACCCAAGTTAAACAATTTAAAGGCAATTCTACCAAATACTAATTGAGTGTATGTAAACGTCTGACCCACTGGGAATGTGATGAAAGAAATAAAAGCTGAAAGAAATAATTCTCTCTACTATTATTCTGACATTTCACATTCTTAAAATAAAGTGGTGATCCTAACTGACCTAAGACAGCGAATTGTTGCTGTCTTAAAAACCCCACCTCTTTAAGGAACACCTGGGATAGGATAAAGTAAACCTTCTACCCCCCCCCCAAAAAAAATTAAAAAAAATTAAAAAATAATAATAATTGTAAAGTGGTTATCCCACTGGCTATAGGGTGAATGCACCAATTTGTAAGTCGCTCTGGATAAGAGCGTCTGCTAAATGACGTAAATGTGCCCTTGAGCAAGGCACTTAACCCTAATTGCTCCTGTAAGTCGCTCTGGATAAGAGCGTCTGCTAAATGACTAAAATGTAAATGTAATGTAAAATGTTGCTATGATTAAATGTCAGGAATTGTGAAAAACTGAGTTTAATTGTATTTGGCTAAGTGGTATGTAAACTTCCGACTTCAACTGTATTTGCTTCTCCATTGGTGGAGCAATTATTTATTTTGATGCCCTCAAAGGTTACAAACTAGTAGGTTCTGTACCGTATCCAAAAACAATTAATAACAAGGAGTGAGACATTGAGAACGTACTATACAGTAGTATGTACTGTATGTCATATGCCTGGATTGGTTGAATCACTATCACTAAGACTCCTAGTAGTCAAGGTATTGTCAATTTTGGATTCAACCTATTTGCGTCTATAGCTTTGACATTAGTGTGATGCCTTGTAAACTCACTGAGAAAGAAATCATGTTGTATGTTCCGTTCAAAGGTTTATTGAAATGCTGCCAAGTAGAGTTTTACATCTTAATGCAATTTTCCTTTGATCATGTTGGAGAGATAATTGTTGTTTGAACTGTGTCAAATTCTTAGTTGGAATGTACCGACCTGGTTTCACTGAAGTATAGGTAGCCCTGGAGTGTAAAAGGTTTTAAATGCTTGATCTCATGTGTCACATATCTACATGGCTCTTCTGTAGGTGGTTTCTTGGTTTAGCATTGTATAATTTAAGAAGGAATGGAGTTAGACACCATGCATTATTGATCCCATTTCTGCCAGACATGGTGTGAAATGTGTTTTACCTCAAAAGAAAATAGTATGCATCAACTCAAGCATAGGGTTGGACAGTGCTGTAGTGAGGAGGAATGTTCCTATTCCCATTCTAGCTTAAGCATTACCACACTTAAATTCTACAAGATGGAGAGGAGGAGAAGAGCAGCAATCATTGAATCTCTCTGTGGTTTAATGTGCCTGACAATTTTGTGAAATTTCTTAGCTTTAGAGCCTTATAGTGGAAATTCAACATGCTCTCCTCAAGTGAAATAAGTGTGATGTATCTTGGGAAGTAGAAGAAAATAAGTGGGTGTTTGTATTTGTAAAGATTTTGTCAGCAGTTAAGGTGGCTGTAGCGTGGGCTGTAGCATGGAGACACAGAGGGTTTATATGTAAAGAGCCCTGCTTGGGAGACAGTCTTAACACGGCGATTAAACACATCTAATTAGCTTTCTGTTCATCCTCAGTGCTTTCACTGACTCGATGACATCACCTTCCCAAGTGCTCCTGTTTTCTACTACCCTTTGTGTATCCTCTACAGTGAGGGAGAAAAGTATTTGATCCCCTGCTGATTTTGTACATTTGCCCACTGACAAAGAAATTATCAGTCTATAATTTTAATGGTAGGTTTATTTGAACAGTGAGAGACAGAATAACACAAAAAAAATCCTGAAAAACGCATGTCAAAAATGTTATAAATTGATTTGCATTTTAATGAGGGAAATAAGTATTTGACCCCTCTCAATCAGAAAGATTTCTGGCTCCCAGGTGTATTTTATACAGGTAACGAGCTGATTAGGAGCACACTCTTAAAGGGAGTGCTCCTAATCTCAGCTTGTTACCTGTATAAAAGACACCTGTCCACAGAAGCAATCAATCAATCAGATTCCAAACTCTCCACCATGGCCAAGACCAAAGAGCTCTCCAAGGATGTCAGGGACAAGATTGTAGACCTACACAAGGCTGGAATGGGCTACAAGACCATCGCCAAGCAGCTTGGTGAGAAGGTGACAACAGTTGGTGCGATTATTCGCAAATGGAAGAAACACAAAAGAACTGTCAATCTCCCTGGGCCTGGGGCTCCATGCAAGATCTCACTTCGTGGAGTTGCAATGATCATGAGACCGGTGAGGAATCAGCCCAGAACTACACGGGAGGATCTTGTCAATGATCTCAAGCCAGCTGGGACCATAGTCACCAAGAAAACAATTAGTAACACACTACACCGTGAAGGACTGAAATCCTGAGGCGCCCACAAGGTCCCCCTGCTCAAGAAAGCACATATACATGCCCGTCTGAAGTTTGCCAATGAACATCTGAATGATTCAGAGGAGAACTGGGTGAAAGTGTTGTGGTCAGATGAGACCAAAATCGAGCTCTTTGGCATCAACTCAACTCGCCGTGTTTGGAGGAGGAGGAATGCTGCCTATGACCCCAAGAATACCATCCCCACCGTCAAACATGGAGGTGGAAACATTATGCTTTGGGGGTGTTTTTCTGCTAAGGGGACAGGACAACTTCACCGCATCAAAGGGACGATGGACGGGGCCATGTACCGTCAAATCTTGGTGAGAACCTCCTTCCCTCAGCCAGGGCATTGAAAATGAGTCGTGGATGGGTATTCCAGCATGACAATGACCCAAAACACACGGCCAAGGCAACAAAGGAGTGGCTCAAGAAGAAGCACATTAAGGTACTGGAGTGGCCTAGCCAGTCTCCAGACCTTAATCCCATAGAAAATCTGTGGAGGGAGCTGAAGGTTTGAGTTGCCAAACGTCAGCCTCGAAACCTTAATGACTTGGAGAAGATCTGCAAAGAGGAGTGGGACAAAATCCCTCCTGAGATGTGTGCAAACCTGGTGGCCAACTACAAGAAACGTCTGACCTCTGTGATTGCCAACAAGGGTTTTGCCACCAAGTACTAAGTCATGTTTTGCAGAGGGGTCAAATACTTATTTCCCTCATTAAAATGCAAATCAATTTATAACATTTCTGACATGCGTTTTTCTGGATTTTTTTTGTTGTTATTCTGTCTCACTGTTCAAATAAACTTACCATTAAAATTATAGACTGATCATTTTTTTGTCAGTGGGCAAACGTACAAAATCAGCAGGGGATCAAATACTTTTTTCCCTCACTGTACCTCTCATGTCGGCCTAACACTGTAAATACTTCCTAAATATCTCCTTATGTAACACAACACATAATAAACACATGCACACACACATGTTCATATGCATGCACACACACACACACACACACACACACACAGACTACCAAACTGTTCACTCAAAAAGGATCAATTAGATGAAAGAACACAGGAGAGTTGGTTAACCTTTCACCACTGCTCGTGAACCCAGGACCATTATCATTCTGGCTCTCTGGTTCACTCTCTATAGCAAATCAATATGTTGGTTTGGCAGCAGCCCACGGGATCAAGCACAGGGAGCAAACAGGACTGGTCCTCTGCCAGTACAGAATTCAACCTCACGCCTCATTCTGTAATGTAGCCTCTCCGCAGGCTTTTTAAGCACCCTGAAGGTTATAATGGTTGTTGGTGTTTAGCATCTTTTGATGTTGACTTCCCAGATAAGAGAAAGGCTGAGTAATGCTGATATTTGTTCTTGTGTGAAATTGTTCTGAAGTGTTCAGTGACTCACTGGAATTCAACTGCCTCAGATTTTTTTTGCTATTTAGCCATGTATGGCCAAAACATCAGGTTAAGAACATTATGCCGAAACCCTGGGGTAACTTGTCAGGCTTCCTGCTGCAAAATGGTAATCTTGCAAATAAGATTAGAATCAGGATGAAATTATTAAATAAATACGTGTTTTTGCAACTTGGTAGATGCCTCGTAAATATTTCAGGAAGCGCCTCTGGAAAAGTATGATAATGACAGAATGAAATATGAATTAATTATTGTTTTATATTTTGAAACAACTTCAGATGTGTAGACACAGTCTTAACAATTGATGAGCTGAAATAAATACATCAGCAATGATAACAACATAAACGTACATGTACAACTCACCAGAAAGGGACTTTTTTCATAAGGGGGACGTTTTGGTTCTACTGCATTGTGTATTTCTATTTGTTTTATTTGTCATAACTTATTTTCTTTGTCATATCTTATTTTCAGGTAATGTTGTTTTCCTTGTACTCATTCCAGGCTATTTGCACCATGTGGCCAATGAGGTGTATCTAATGGCTAATGGTTCTTTAATTTGGTTGAACATGTGGAATCCACCATGTTATATTTCATGCTACATCTGACAACCATTACTACACGTAGAGATGTTGATTACTGATGAAAAACAATTACAGTGAATATGTAAACTGTATCTGTCCCCCATGTATTTTACAGAATGCACTCAAGCATATAATTGTTTAATTCCATAGCTTTTAGGCATGCTAGACCTGACAAGCACTCTAAACTAAACAGACAGTATTCTATATTAATGAAAACCTGTCTTATCATGAATCAGAGTGACATCAACTAGACTCCTTGTTATTTTGATTCATTCACTTTCAAATGAACCTGACCAAATCATCAGTATTCTATATGTGCAATAAAACATTGATGACAAGTTGACAATGGGATTGCTTAGAGATGGTTGTTGACGCCACGTATAAATAGTAATCCCTCATAAAATGTTCTGTTAATTATTAATTGGTTAGTGCAAATCTTAAGGATGTGTATTGGGCTGAATTTCTCGAACCTTAACATGCCCTAGCCTCTTTCTTTATAGAGCATCTAGTCTTGAACTAAAACAAAAGGCCATTTTAATACAGTAGCCTTTTCAGCTTGAGTCGTCCTCTTCCTGACTGAGAGGTGACAGGGGAGATTCTCTGATCCCAGGCCCTGAAGTTACACAGAGATAGTGAGCTTATCTGATCTGTGCAGTGACTCCCATCACACTGGTCCCAACAGTTGAGTCCAACCCAAAGCTTCTAGGCCTCCACTTACATGTGAGAGACTCTCAGCTCTAACAGATTGGAAAGAGAGATGAGATGGAGAGACACTTCGAAGCACACAATTCCTTAGGTGACAAAGATTGAGTTTTTTCCCGTAAGTGTGAGGGTTGTTTTCTCAGGTGACGTGTGAAAATGTTTTCTTCTCATCTAATGTTATCTTCTGTATTCCCATTTTGTTATCACATAATCTTGGCATTCCTACTGAGAGTGCTACTGAGTATAATGGTAGATAGATTGTTGTTCTTGCTTCGTGAGCATGCTGATGCTATCTGGGAAGGCCCCAGTGCTGGCGTCGAAGGGAAATCAGTACGAAACAGAGCTGCGGGTGCTTGTTAAGCTATACACATCCATCCCATCCATTCATTCATAGCACTGTGGGGTTAAGGTGACACAGCAATCAACGACATGCACACCAATGATGCTGTGTCGCATCACACTGTAATTTGATCTACCAGTTTTTTCTTTCAGGGAGGTTCCATTCAGAACAGGAAATCGAAGCGATGCCTTGAGCTGGTGGCCAGCAATGACAACGAGTTTGGGTACCAGCTGGCCCTTCAAAAATGCACTGGACAGAAATGGTCCATCACCAACACACTGCCTGGCAGTGCCCTATGATGGGCTCCTCTGAGAAAACACTGGCTAGATATACTGTAGCACACTGGACTGGATGGGGGGCTAACTCTGTTACTCCTCTGGACTTTCTGTTGTGGATAAAGGAGAATGGTGCATGGTTAATGACAGTCATTGGAGCACCATGATGTCTTGTTCACCAGTTGACATCACATGATAAATGTTAAACATTTTCTTTAGCCTATGGATCAGCCATAGATGGTTGATATTGTGCATTATGAGATACTACAACGTTATGGAACATATTTTGTGAAGAGTGTAGTTGCTTTTCTGTTGACTTGAAGGTTGTACTGGGTCCTATATGTTCATTGTTGTACTTGATACATAACTGCTACTGTGTAGCAAGCATTACGAAAAGTTCCTTGCTGTTTTATTTTCTTCTAGTGTCTCAGGTTTGTAGGATAAGTTTATTATGCGATTAAGCTGTACAGTTTTGGGGAAATGCCAACATGTTGGAAAATAATATACTATTTTCTAAGTGTAAATATTCAAAATATTTATAATATATGCCAGTAAAAGAACTGATGTTATATGAATGTGTGGTAGTGTGTTTTTTTTCCAATGGTACAATATTGAGTGTACCCTTTCCATGTAAACCGTCACCTGCTGTCCCGTATGTGCGTCTGTCCCATGTGACACAAGGCAAATGTCATGTTATCAAAATGAATGTGTCTCATTCCCCTTAAGCTCATGCCTTTAAGGTTATAGCTCTCTCAACATACAGAAGTTAATAATTTATGTTCACTATTTAATGGTAGCTGATTACACAAATTATATTAATGATCACATACAGATGTAGGATCTTAATTTGATCACTTTTGTTGCTGAGAATTTTCCTGCACAGCAGGAACTTGTAGTATATTCAAGGTTTACAAAAGGCTTCTAAAGTGTGTAATTTCCACTTTAAAATGTCAGACTTGATTTGCCATACGAAACATTATCCACATAATAATTCACATTTCCTGTTGCTGCAGGATTATTTTCAAATTAATATCCTACAACTGTATCCTCCTTTTTATGGTTTTGTGCAGTAATGTATCAAAAACATTTCACAAGCGCGTACACACACACACATACACATAAACACATACACACCGGGAGAAAATTGGAGAAATGGCATCTAGTCAGTTTCTCACAGTGATATCAGTAGAAGCAGACAGCAGTCTAGAATCAGGGCTTGTTTCTGTCAAAGCCTTTCTCTTCTGACTGTTGTGTGTACCAGGGGAGGAGAGGAGTGGCACATTCGGTTTTCAACATGCCAGTCCTCATTAGCATCCACATTCATGCCGGGAGAGGGGAGGCGTGCCATTAAATATACATGTAAACACACTTTCGTCAGAGCTTCCTTCGCCAACAGATTTAAATCAGGAAAATATTTTTGTGCGTTCTCAAATTCAAAACGGAATTGATTTTCCAAAGGTTGGGAATTAATATGCACAAACCTTCTCATATGTGGAAAACCATATTCATCATCTCAAATTTTGCCGCAGTCACAGTAGTTGTATTGCTCTAAATTCATAAAATAATGTGGAAACACATACAGTGAACTCTTCAAACAGATCTCACATACAGTGAGATATTCACATCTTTGAATCTCAGCGTGACATTGAGTTATTTATGACATTGGAGCTCTTCTTGTTAACGCATACAGTAGGTTGCCTTTTTGTATAATGTTAATCATAAATGATTAAAACCTTTCAGATAAGCATAATGATGGGATACCACCTGCTTTGAAATGTCCTCTTTGTACTGACAGTAAAATCATTAGGATTCACATACAATTTCATGAATTAAAGCCAAAGAAATGGAAGTGTGATTTATTACATCACAATAACATGGTCTTGTTAAATCAATCCCAGTAACAGTGTTTCTAAGATGACTAAAAAACATGTGCATCATATGAGAAATAGTATATAAATATAAAAAAAATTGTACAGATATCGTACAGACTTTACATAAAGATTCTGATTGCATTCCTGGATACGTCACTGAGTAATAACCATCTTGCTTTGACCACTGAAAAATACTTCCAATATCTGAAATGCGGGTTTGATGAGTCTATGAATGGCATCGCTCCTGGTTTTTTATTTCATCTGAAAAACAGAGCATTCTGAGAAGTCTAGAATTCCTAACCCAATAAAGCAGTGGTGTCCTTGGTCTGTGTGCGTGAGACGGTCCCATTGCCCTTGCCAACATCTATAATTCAGGTTTCTGCCTCTTGGGAGAAAGGCAATGAGAGGGCGCACCTCGATAATCATGCACACTCGCAGTTACTGCTGCCCCTGACACAGCCGCAATAAAACAGAGTGAGAAGAGATATATTCTTGGCACAAAACAAGGCCACTATGATAAGGGGAATCATATGGAGGGAGTCGGCGCCTTGTCTGAATTGAGAATTAATAAATGTCCCACAAGACTCACTGGAGGAGAGAGTTTCTCAGTTGTGGATCGTGCAGGTAAGCTACAGGTGGCTAAGTGAAGCAGTAGATCCACCACAGGAGGGCCCAGGGGATACAAGATATATATTGGAACTGGGGCTGGCGATGGGGAGCCAACTTTCAATTGAAAATTCAATTAAATCCTGCTCAAAGTAAAGTCATTTGTCATCTCTATATCACATATATATTGCAAGCCTGCTGAGCTGTAAAAGAGACAGATTTATAGTCAAATAGCTTTACTCTGGTTTTCCAAATCTAAAGCGCATTTTACCCACACCATCTCTTCGAGCATGTTTCATGTTGCCATAGTAACGTGGCTTAATTTAAGTCACCGATTTTTAGATCCCAAGGCGTCACACCAGAGGTGAAAATACAAACTCGACAAATCCACATTTCCTGCTGATACAAGATTCATCTCTGACCTTTTAATATTACGCTTGAATGCCTTGAGCTATGCACAGGAACTGACTGACAAACATCTTAAATCTGCATATATTATGGTCTGTGTGTGGTACAAAAGGGACTAGGAGATATTAAAAGAACATTCACGAGACGTGCTGCGTGCTATGCACTGATGGATAGCTTTCCGGAGGTTCACAAATATTTAAAAAAACAACCACAATAGCATGCAGTACCATCAGCTTGTTTTAGGTTAGGCCCCTTGTACATCTCAGACCAGACTCAAACCATATCTGAAGTGAATTCAAGCCATGCAACTCATCCATGAACTACTCAAAGTATTTCTTTAGTCCTTTCCCATTTCCTCACTGTTTTGACAGTGCTCATTTCGAGTGGACATCCACTAGTGCAACTTAAAAGTTCCTCCAATGCAATTGTCAGGTGGGCTGTCTGTCAGTAAATCGATACAGCATGTTATTGAAGCAGTCAGTGTCAGTTTCTCTGCTCCAGACAGAGCAATGAAGCTGAATAGCACAGCTTTCTGTATTATTATTATAATTTTTTTGTGTGTGTTTGTTTTTTTACAGCTTTCTGTATTTGTCAGTCTGCTGGATCATCACAGAGAGGCAGAGGGAGCCCTGATAAATCACAAAGATCATTTCCTGGGCTGCAATTTCTTTATGCTTATGGATTACAGCAGTTTGATGGATGACAGTGTAAAGTTACATAAGGTACACATACAGTATGTATGTACACTTCAATTACTGCCTAACAACCATTTGGCTGTATGATGGTGCCTGCAGTGACGGATTGTGCCATTGCCCAATGGAATGGTGTTTGAATAAAGAGTTCCAATCCTCTAAATAAAGGTTGGCTTATCTTTTTATACCAGTGCATTTTGCTTTTGTTCTTTTGCCAAGTCTTACTGTATACATTTCTATAGTTATTGTACCAGCCCTCCAATTGCACCAAACCCTCCTGTGGACTGTTGTGAAATTACTTTTCTCTTCTATTTACAGTGGCTTGCGAAAGTATTCACCCCCCTTGGCATTTTTCCTATTTTGTTGCCTTACAACCTGGAATTTAAATGGATTTTTGGGAGGTTTGTATCATTTGATTTACACAAATGTTTCCCCTTAAACCACTCGAGTGTTGCTTAGCAGTATGCTTAGGGTCATTACCAGGACGTGTACTCCGAGCATGTGCTGACCAACTGGCAAGTGTCTTCACTGACATTTTCAACATGTCCATGACTGAGTTTGTAATACCAACATGTTTCAAGCAGACCACCATAGTCCCCGTGCCCAAGGACTCTAAGATAACCTGCCTAAATGACTACCGACCCGTAGCACTGACGTCTGTAGCCATGAAGTGCTTTGAAAGGCTGGTCATGGCTCACATCACAGCATTATCCCAGAAACCCTAGACCCACTCCAATTTGCATACCGCCCCAACAGATCCACAGATGATGCAATCTCTATTGCACTCCACACTGCCCTTTCCCACCTGGACAAGAGGAACACCTACGTGAGAATGCTATTCATTGACTACAGCTCAGCATTCAACACCATAGTGCCCTCTAAGCTCATCACTAAGCTAAGGATCCTGGGACTAAACACCTCCCTCTGCAACTGGATCCTGGACTTCCTGACGGGCTGCCCCCAGGTGGTAAGGGTAGGTAACAACACATCTGCCACACTGATCCTCAACACGGGGGCCCCTCAGGGGTGCGTGCTCAGTCCCCTCCTGTACTCTCAGTTCACCCATGACTGCATGGCCAGGCACGACTCCAACACCATCATTAAGTTTGCCGACGACACAACAGTGGTAGGCCTGATCACCTACAACGATGAGACAGCCTATAGGGAGGAGGTCAGAGACCTGGCCGTGTGGTGCCAGGACAACAACCTCTCCCTCAACGTGACCAAGACAAAGGAGATGATTGTGGACTACAGGAAAAAAAGAGGACTGAGCACGCCCCCATTCTCATCGACGGGGCTGTAGTGGAACAGGTTGAGAGCTTCAAGTTCCTTGGTGTCCACATCACCAACGAACTATCATGGTCCAAACACACCAAGACAGTCGTGAAGAGGGCACGACAAAGCCTATTCCCCCTCAGGAGACTGAAAAGATTTGGCATGGGTCCTCAGATCCTCAAAAAATTATACAGCTGCACCATCGAGAGCATCCTGACTGGTTGCATCACCGCCTGGTATGGCAACTGCTTGGCCTCCGACCGCAAGGCACTACAGAGGGTAGTGCGTACGGCCCAGTACATCACTGGGGCCAAGCTTCCTGCCATCCAGGACCTCTATACCAGGCGGTGTCAGAGGAAGGCCCTCAAAATTGTCAAAGACTCCAGCCACCCTAGTCATAGACTGTTCTCTCTGCTACCGCACGGCAAGCGGTACCGGAGTGCCAAGTCTAGGTCCAAAAGACTTCTCAACAGCTTCTACCCCCAAGCCATAAGACTCCTGAACAGCTAATCATGGCTACCCGGACTATTTGCACTGCCCCCCCACCCCATCCTTTTTACGCTGCTGCTACTCTGTTAATTATTTATGCATAGTCACTTTAACTCCACCTACATGTACATATTACCTCAACTACCTCAACTAGCCGGTGCCCCCGCACATTGACTCTGCAACGGTACCCCCCTGTATATATAGCCTCCCTACTGTTACTTTATTTTACTTCTGCTCTTTTTTTTCTCAACACTTTTTTTGTTGTTGTTTTATTTTACTTTTTTTGTTAAAAATAAATGCACTGTTGGTTAAGGGCTGTAAGTAAGCATTTCACTGTAATGTCTGCACCTGTTGTATTCGGCGCATGTGACCAATACAATTTGATTTGATTTGATTTGATTGTCCTGCTGGAAGGTGAACCTCCGTCCCAGTCTCAAATCTCTGGAAGACTGAAACAGGTTTCCCTCAAGAATTTCCCTGTATTTAGCGCCATCCATCATTCCTTCAATTCTGACCTGTTTCCCAGTCCCTGCCAATGAAAAACATCCCCACAGCATGATGCTGCCACCACCATGCTTCACTGTGGGGATGGTGTTCTCGGGGTGATGAGAGGTGTTAGGTTTGCGCCAAACATTTTCCTTGATGGCCAAAAAGCTAAATTCTAGTCTCATCTGACCAGAGTACCTTCTTCCATATGTTTGGGGAGTCTCCCACATGCCTTTTGGCGAACACCACCGTGTTTGCTTATTTTTTTCTTTAAGCAATGGCTTTTTTCTGGCCACTCTTCCGTAAAGCCCAGCTCTGTGGCGTGTACTGCTTAAAGTGGTCCTATGGACAGATACTCTAACCTCCGCTGCAGCTCCTTCAGGGTTATCTTTGGTCTCTGATTAATGCCGTCCTTGCCTGGTCCGTGAGTTTTGGTGGGCGGCCCTCTCTTGGCAGGTTTGTTGTGGTGCCATATTCTTTCCATTGGTGAATAATGGATTTAATGGTGCTCCGTGGGATGTTCAAAGTTTCTGATATTTTTTTATAACCCAACCCTGATCTGTACTTCTCCACAACTTTGTCCCTGACCTGTTTGGAGAGCTACTTGGTGGTGACCCTTGCTTAGTGGTATTGCAGACTCTGGGGCCTTTCAGAACAGGTGTATATGCAGTTAAAGTCGGAAGTTTACATACACTTAGGTTGGAGTCATTAAAACTAGTTTTTCAACCACTCCACACTTTGTGCATGACACAAGTAATTTTTCCAACAATTGTTTACAGACAGATTATTTCACTTATAATTCACTCTATCACAATTCCAGTGGGTCAGAAGTTGACATACACTAAGTTGACTGTGCCTTTAAACAGCTTGGAAAATTCTTTAGACTTTAGAAGCTTCTGATAGGCTAATTGACATCATTTGAGTCAATTGGAGGTGTACCTGTGGATGTATTTCAAGGCCTACATTCAAGCTCATTGCCTCTTTGCTTGACATCATGGGAAAATGAAAAGAAATCAGCCAAGACATCAGAAAAAAATGTGTAGACCTCAACAAGTCTGGTTCATCCTTGGGAGCAATTTCCAAATGCCTGAAGGTACCACGTTCATCTGTACAAACAATAGTACGCAAGTATAAACATCATGGGACCACGCAGCCGTCATACCGCTCAGGAAGGAGACGCATTCTGTCTCCTAGAGATGAACGTACTTTGGTGCGAAAAGTGCAAATCAATCGCAGAACAACAGCAAAGGACCTTGTGAAGATGCTGGAGGAAACAGGTACAAAAGTATCTATATCCACAGTAAAACGTGTCCTATATCGACATAACCTGAAAGGCCGCTCAGCAAGGAAGAAGCCACTGCTCCAAAACCGCCATAAAAAAGCCAGACTACGGTTTGCAACTGCACATGGGGACAAAGATCGTACCTTTTGGAGAAATGTCCTCTGGTCTGATGAAACAGAAATAGAACTGTTTGACCATAATGACCATTGTTATGTTTGGAGGAAAAAGGTGGTGGGTTGCAAGCCGAAGAACACCATCCCAACCATGAAGCACAGGGGTGGCAGCATCATGCTGTGGGGGTGCTTTGCTGCAGGAGGGACTGGTGCACTTCACAAAATAGATGACATCATGAGGAAGGAGAATTATGTGGATATATATTGAAGCAATATCTCAAGACATCAGTCAGGAAGTTAAAGCTTGGTCGCAAATGGGTCTTCCAAATGGACGTTGGAGTGGCCATCACAAAGCCCTGACCTCAATCCTATAGAACATTTGTGGGCAGAACTGAAAAAGCGTGTGCGAGCAAGGAGGCCTACAAACCTGACTCAGTTACACCAGCTCTGTCAGGAGGAATGGGCCAAAATTCACCCAACTTATTGTGGGAAGCTTGTGGAAGGCTACCCGAAACGTTTGACCCAAGTTAAACAATTTAAAGGTAATGCTACCAAATACTAACTGAGTGGATGTAAACTTCTGACCCACTGGGAATGTGATGAAATAAATAAAAGCTGAAATAAATCATTCTCTCTACTATTATTCTGATATTTCACATTCTTAAAATAAAGTGGTGATCCTAACTGACCTAAGACAGGGAATTTGTACTAGGATTAAATGTCAGGAATTGTGGAAAAACTGAGTTTAAATGTATTTGGCTAAGGTGTATGTAAACTTCCGACTTCAACTGAATACTGAGATCATGTGACAGATCATGTGACACTTAGATTGCACACAGGTGGACTTTATTTAACTAATTATGTGACTTCTGAAGGTAATTGGTTGCACCAGATCATATTTAGGGGCTTCATAGAAAAGGGGGTGAATACATATGGACAAACCACTTTTTTGTTATTAATTTTTTTGAATTTTCTGAAACAAGTAATTTTTTTCATTTCACTTCACCAATTTCGACTATTTTGTGTATGTCCATTACATGAAATCCAAATAAAAATCCATTTAAATTACAGGTTGTAATGCAACAAAATAGGAAAAAACGCCAAAGGGGATGAATACATTTGCAAGGCACTGTAACCACATCCTCTCAAGCTCTGCGTGAATAAATCAAGCTGTAAATTACACAGGTATCTTGGGGTCATGAAGATTTGAAGTCTGCAAATGAATGTATTACATACTGAGAGGAGAGAGAACCTTTTGGAGAGTCAGCATTTACCTGTTAAACTTGAGCTCATCACTTGGAGAGACTATCGTGGGAGGCAATATAAAGAGTGAGTTGATTATTATTGAAATAAATAGACATGCACACAACTCAGAAAACCTCTCAACACAACCAAATATCAATTTAAATTAGTGTGAAGGAATATTTCATGCAAAATACCTTGAGATTTTGATGCTGTATTGAATGTTTGATCTTAAAAAGTGCTATCAAATACGCTGACCTAAATTCAAAATGAATCATAGATTACCTTTTAGGCAAACAGCACCTTTCAAGTTGGAGTTCAATGGTATTTACTTTACAGGGATAAAAAACAATTTTATGACCACCTGGTGGTGAACTTCTCTCGGCAGTGCACACAATACAATAAGCCATAATCCTCTGTAAATTGCCATAGGAAACCCATCAATACTTCTGAATGGCCTTGTGACTCAATTATCAGCTTCATAAAAGACATTGCTTATGGCATTTAAATTCATAATGTGCTTCCTAACAATACATATTGAGTATAGAGTCCTTGTTTGCGCAATGATTTATAAATGTCTGAGTCATTTATCATTTTCAGGGTTTTAATGTGAACCTCATCCTTAAAGTCTGAAAACACAGAAGCATGACCAGAAGCTCTCTGTTCCCCTGCCGTTCCTAGTTTAGTTAATATACTTTGAACAACATCTGAGCTCAAATTTGTTTTCTGTGCACTTTACCGGTCTGTGTAATGAAATAATTTACATATGAGAGAGGAACTGTCATGATCGTCGTTAAGAGAGGAGGACCAAGGCGCAACGTTGAATGCGAACATATTTATTTAGATAATGATCACACGAACAAAAACGAAAACGTGACGTCCCTGGTTACATACACAAACCAACACGGAACAAGAAACCACAATGAATGAATGCCTAACGGCTACCTAAGTATGACTCCCAATCAGAGACAACGAGCTACAGCCGTCTCTGATTGGGAGCCACCCTGGCCAACATAGATATACAACAACTAGAACCAACACACATGAAAACTCACACCCTGGCTCAACATACTAGAGTCCCCAGAGCCAGGGCGTGACAGTACCCCCCCCTAAAGGCGCGGACTCCGACCGCGCCAACCAAATACCACAGGGGAGGGACCGGGTGGGCACTCCGCCTTGGCGGCGGATCCGGCTCCGGGCATGTTCCCCACTCGCTCTCTAACCCCCCAAGGTACCCCTGGTCCGGTCTGGCCCTGCTGACCGGAGCTGGACTGCACACTGGTGGAGCGGATTGCTCTAGCTCCGGCGTGAAGCAGCTGACCCGTGCTGAACCAGGCACCAGTGGAACAGGCACGAGCTGTGCCAGACTGACGACGCACACCACTGGCTTGGTGTGGGGAGCAGGAACGGCCCGAGCCGGGCTGACGAAACGCACCCCTGACTTGGTGCGGGGAGCAGGAGCGGGCCGACGAAACGCACCACTGACTTGGTGCGGGGAGCAGGAACGGGCCGAGCCGGGCTGACGAAGCGCACCACTGACTTGGTGCGGGGAGCAGGAACGGGCCGAGCCGGCTGACGGGACGCACCACTGACTTGGTGCGGGGAGCAGGAACGGGCCGAGCCGGGCTGACGACGCGCACCATTGGCCTGGTGCGGGAGCAGGAACAGGCCGGACCGTACTGGGGACACACACCACTGGTCCTACGCAGGGATCTGGAATGGGCCGGACCGGACTGGTAACACACCCCAGTACCTCTCGCCGTGCCTCTACACCTTCCATCCCCTCTTCGACCAGTGGCCCCCGTAACCTGGCGGCCTCCTCTGCCAACCCGCTGGGCCGCTCTGCCGCGGTCTCCTGCTGGCCCGTCGTCCACGGCATTAGCCCCCCCCTAAAAAATTTCTGGCCGTCTCTCCTACCCGTGGACCAGGTCTCCATGTCCCTCGCCAGTCTTTCGCCCTTCTGCTTCCATGTCAAGCCCTTCTCTTCCTCACCCGGCTTGACCCAGTCGAGGAGGCGAAGGAGATCTGCTAGAGATCTCCCTGGCGATGGCTCCTGGACACGCTGCTTGGTCCAGTCTTGGTGGTTTCTTCTGTCATGATCGTCGTTAAGAGAGGAGGACCAAGGCGCAGCGTTGAATGCGAACATATTTATTTAGATAATGATCACACGAACGAAAACGTGACGTCCCTGGTTACATACACAAACCAACACGGAACAAGAAACCACAATGAATGAATGCCTAACGGCTACCTAAGTATGACTCCCAATCAGAGACAACGAGCTACAGCCGTCTCTGATTGGGAGCCACCCTGGCCAACATAGATATACAACAACTAGAACCAACACACATGAAAACTCACACCCTGGCTCAACATACTAGAGTCCCCAGAGCCAGGGCGTGACAGGAACTTCTCCTTTATAGGCAAGGTTGATATTTTATGTAGGCTACTGATCTTCCTCTAAAGTATAAGTTAATGCGATGACAATATGTATTTCTTTATCTACGTCTCTGCTTTGCATGATCAGTAATCTTCTCACTTGAGCTGTAATTCTTATAGTTAAAGACACTTTGACATTACTTCATTTTTCATTTCATTCACAATTTATTTTTCATACATTTTTACAATATAGCCAATGTTGACTTTGCAGCTGGCCCATCTGGCGGAAATCGCTCAGTTCTGCCTCCAGGACAAGACTCATGACAGTGAACGTCAACCTGCAATTTATGACGGAATGAAAAACAGGCTTTTATGATGGATAGATGATAACTTAAAGCCATACACTGCAACTTCAAATAAATCCATGAGTTTATTCATTCAGAGTACAGGGGAGGTCTAGCCTCCCATTAGAAGACTGACAGGTCTCATAGTGGTGGTGGTGGTGGGGGTGTGTGTGGGTAGATAGGGGGTCAGGTCAGCTCAATCACTGAGGCAGTGTTTTCATACAGCTGAGCTAAGGTTTGCTTTGATTGGAAAATTAACAGGGATATGTCAGGAATACATTTGTCAGCAAATCCCCATGTTGTGTCAAGTAGGGATCACAAAACAGTGGGGTGAATAGATACAAAGAGAAGGCAACACTAAATGAGGCCTCCTACTAGGCTGGCCTACTGAGGCTGACCAGACCCGGCGCCAAAACATTTAAACAGAGGTTAGACACTTTGCCTACATTAGAAATTGGCTGCCTGGGTACTGTATGTGTTATATGATTTGATTTAGGTTTAATCTTGGACAGATATTGCAACCTGAGTAATCGTGCTCACTGTGTACGCTAGACAAGGACCAAACCTTACCACAGCATGCTCATTAATCACATTCATATTGTGGTTTGTATTGTCAAACAATATGAACAATTCCACAGACACGGATGCCTCAGTAGGAGCCAGGAGGTGTGTGTCATGAGGTAGTGTGTATATGTGTATTTGCACATGTGATCACCCCAGGTTCTCTTTCATCCCTTCTCCTGACTTTCGATAATTGTCTGATGGCTGCGATCCAAAACACAATAGAGGAAACTGGGGCACGGAGGAAGGAGCGTTACCTTTGTATTAATATGCTGATAGAACTATGTGTGATAACAAGCTCCATGCCTCACAGATGCTACAGTATTACCCTCCGCAGTGCAGGTGTTATCATCCTCATCCCGCTAATGCAACCTGGCTGCAGAACTGATGAGGCCGCCTGCAGACAAAACTGCACTCTGACTCATTGTTTCAGATTAGCACAGCTTCCCATGGAGCAAAGTGCCCACAAGTCTGAAAATGATAGCTTGTGATATGGCAAAAAAAGAGGTTCAGATCTTAAACTATTTGTTGCCCATTGTTACCCATAAATACAATTATATTATAGAATATAATAGCTATTGAGATTGTCAGTGTGTGAGATTGTGTTTTATCACAAAACATACAGTATACAGCATATATTGGACGTGTATGACTGTATATTGCTGCACTTGGGGTTAACAATGCAATTGTATTGATTATGAAAATGATTTCTGGTTTGACAATGTTAAAGAAACCAGAAATGGAACTCTCTAAAGGATAAACATTCATTTACAGACATGCTGATCATATTAGTGTTGAGTTTGTTGGGTAGAAGTCTAGAGTCAACTTTGAGAATTCAAACAGACAGTCTCTAGGTCAAAACCATACAAACACTAGGCATAGATTTAATATGCCTCTCACTCCTCCTTCCCCACTGAAACCATTTGACCTGAGTAGCATGAAACACAGAGGCATTAACAGTGAGCAGCTCTGATGTTGTTTCCTTGGCCGGAACAAGGGATGCGACAGATGCTGAGATAGTTTGATATGCTAATGATTGCTGCCAGCACTCTCCCCAGAGAGAAAAAGAACAAGGGGGTGTGAGAGAGAGAGAGAGAGAGAGAGAGAGAGAGAGAGAGAGAGAGAGAGAGAGAGAGAGAGAGAGGAGAAAAGAAGAAGTCATTACTGTAATTCACTTGGGATGATGTGCTCATATCAGCACTAAGACACAGTAATGGAAGCCCTTGAAGTTTGGACTGTGGAATGACCACAGAAGGAGTGCCAGCCAGGGAAGGATGAAGTGCAGTGCCAAGTGCTGTGAGGTCATTCAGAGCGGTGCTCACAGTGACTGCCTGGGCTTTTGATTTTACCCTGATGAAGTCAGACACTCAACTTGCTGAGTGCTCCAGCAGTTTATCAAACATATTGATCACTGAGCCACGTATTGTGCTACACATTGTGCCCTTGCCACATTTCATGAGAGAGCTCGTTTAGATGGGCCAGGATTATTTATTCGCCTGTTGTAGTATTGTGAGAGAGATATTGTGACGGGCATCGCCAGCCTTGACAAACACTCTGTGTGTGTGTTTTTGTGTCACTCTGTGTGTGTGTGTGTGTGTGTGTGTGTGCTTGCGCGTGTGTGTGAAGTGGCTGTTTGAAGAGGCAGACACACATGGTGGTCCCTCTGCGTCTGCCTCCTACACCACCTGTCTGTCTACAGGCATGGAGCACCCAGAGAATTAGGCCACTGCCAGGGGGATGACAGCTCAGTGACACACCACTCCAACAGCATAACAACACCACGTCTGAAAATGTCTTATTCTGTCAAACAATCTGTGTGTTGTACTTGAATGAACTCTAATATGCGACTTTTGGAATGTTTTGGGTTGAGTAATAATCAAGGTAACAGACACATCTCAGGGGTTTCTTTTGAGTAGAGTTAGGTACAGGGGGGAGAACAAGTATTTGATACACTACCGATTTTGCAGGTTTTCCTACTTACAAAGCATGTAGAGGTCTGTGATTTTTATCATAGGTACACTTCAACTATGAGAGACAGAATCTAAAACAAAAATCCAGAAAATCACATTGTATGATTTTTAAGTAATTCATTTGCATTTTATTGCATGACATAAGTATTTGATACATCAGAAAAGCAGAACTTAATATTTGGTACAGAAACCTTTGTTTGCAATTACAGAGATCATGCGTTTCCTGTAGGTCTTGACCAGGTTTGCACACACTGCAGCAGGGATTTTGGCCCACTCCTCCATACAGACCTTCTCCAGATCCTTCAGGTTTCGGGGCTGTCGCTGGGCAATACAGACTTTCAGCTCCCTCCAAAGCTGTTCTATTGGGTTCAGGTCTGAAGACTGGCTAGGCCACTCCAGGAACTTGAGATGCTTCTTACGGAGCCGCTCCTTAGTTGCCCTGGCTGTGTGTTTCGGGTTGTTGTCATGCTGGAAGACCCAGCCACGACCCATCTTCAATGCTCTTACTGAGGGAAGGAGGTTGTTGGCCAAGATCTCGCGATACATGGCCCCATCCATCCTCCCCTCAATATGGTGCAGTCGTCCTGTCCCCTTTGCAGAAAAGCATCCCCAAAGAATGATGCTTCCACCTCCTTGCTTCACGGTTGGGATGGTGTTCTTGGGGTTGTACTCATCCTTCTTCTTCCTCCAAACACGGCGAGTGGAGTTTAGACCAAAAAGCTCTATTTTTGTCTCCTCAGACCACATTACCTTCTCCCATTCCTCCTCTGGATCATCCAGATGGTCATTGGCAAACTTCAGACGGGCCTGGACATGCGCTGGCTTGAGCAGGGGGACCTTGCGTGCGCTGCAGGATTTTAATCCATGACGGCGTAGTGTGTTACTAATGGCTTTCTTTGAGACTGTGGTCCCAGCTCTCTTCAGGTCATTGACCAGGTCCTGCCGTGTAGTTCTGGGCTGATCCCTCACCTTCCTCATGATCATTGATGCCCCACGAGGTGAGATCTTGCATGGAGCCACAGACCGAGGGTGATTGACCGTCATCTTGAACTTGAACATTTTCTAATAATTTCGCCAACAGTTGTTGCCTTTTCACCAAGCTGCTTGCCTATTGTCCTGTAGCCCATCCCATCCTTGTGCAGGTCTACTATTTTATACCTGATGTCCTTACACAGCTCTCTGGTCTTGGCCATTGTGGAGAGGTTGGAGTCTGTTTGATTGAGTGTGTGGACAGGTGTCTTTTATACAGGTAACGAGTTCAAACAGGTGCAGTTAATACAGGTAATGAGTGGAGAACAGGAGGGCTTCTTAAAGAAAAACTAACAGGTCTGTGAGAGACGGAATTCTTACTGGTTGGTAGGTGATCAAATACTTATGTCATGCAATAAAATGCAAATTAATTACTTAAAAATCATACAATGTGATTTTCTGGATTTTTTGTCTTAGATTCCGTCTCTCACAGTTGAAGTGTACCTATGATAAAAATTACAGACCTCTACATGCTTTGTAAGTAGGAAAACCTGCAAAATCGGCAGTGTATCAAATACTTGTTCTCCCCACTGTACATACATACAGTATCACTGCTAAGTGCACAGAGTATCCTATACTAGGTTAGACTAAAGTGTATTATAATGCTTTATTCATCTCTCCTCTACTCTTCTTCAGTTTAACAGCATGAGTCTTGTCATTATTTGCTTCCTGTTCAATTCCCATTTGCTTAAAAATGTGTTCCCCACTGTTATGTATTTTTTTTTATGATCCAGGAATCACTCAAAATAGTATCTGAAACAATATATTTAATGACACAAGAAACGTCACTTACTTGTTGGAGAAAAAAGACTAAGCTGCAGTAAATTGTTTCCTAAAGGCAAACACACTGAGCAAAATTAATTATACAGTGACTGCACACAGCCCAGAAGAAAGTGAGATACAAGCCACCCAGGGAATGAGTCCACAAAACTTTCCACACTTCTCCTCTGGAATCTCATTTGAATGTAACCTTAGCACCCATCAGTCTCAATCTCGAGGAAACAAAATCAATAGGAACTGGGCAAAGCAAATTGAACCAAAGAGGAAAGAGGAGTGTTAAATTGTCTTAAAGCTTTGTTTCTCTTACATAGTACTTCACCAAACTGGATACGTGTTTAAAGTGGTGTGGATGTCTCTGACTGTGAGTAAGGTGCCCGAATTAGAGTGTGCATATTTGTAATTGACTTCATTAGATAAGGAATTAGGTAAAATCTTAAATGTTTTCCACATCTAATTGGGAATATGAATTTCTACATATTTTATCTACCCAGAAATTGCTTTATTCCATTTTTCATTGTAATACATCCCATAAATGTCAGCTGATGGCCACTAGAGACAGGAGTTATCCACTAGATTATTATTTTTACACATTTTCCATTACAGAGTCTGTGTATTCTTCATTATAATTGGATGAAGCTACTGATGTCTATGTTACCCCAGCATTGTGAGATGAGGGAATATTGGGATCACTTTAGTACTCAGGCAACAGGGGGGAGAGAACATGTTAATGAATATATAAACATGAGAGGAGAATTAGAATAATCCTAAAATTCTCTCACAAAGGTTTGTCATTTCCTGTTTTACTTCTGGGGGTAATGCCTTTAAGTCATTACAAAGTCTCCTCCCTCGCAAACTCAAACTCTCGGCCAAACCCCTCCCTTCCGCTAATTTCACCTGGGTTTATCATGGTCAAAAAGAAATGTTTGTTTTCATGAATTTTTACGATATAGCCAATTTTGACTTTGTGGCTGTGGAATTCAGTGAGAACCGTTTATCATCCACACACAGGCTTGAAAATCACTGCAGCAGTTTAAGCACTGCCATCGCCCAATCCTGATTCAAATAATCAATAACGAAAACCCAAAACCAGGAACTACTGCTGCTCGTAATCAAATAATTAAAGGTGAGCCATAACAGATTCTCGCCATTTCATCTGTCCATGAGAATCTGTCCTTGAGAGATTCAAATAAACAAACTACAAAGTACTATAGTGTAAGTCTTCATTAGTAAAGTGGCTGGGGGCACATCTACTGTATATCGGCAAGAGCCAAGAGAAACAATCCACCCTCTTAATGATCTAAAACCAATATATTGATTTGAAATACAATGTAACTCACTAACACAGAAAACTGATAGCCAGTGTTTAGATGCACCAAGCAAGCTTGGCCTCCTGGCTGCCTACAATGATGGACAGCTGTCTATGGTCCCTTGGCAACCATTGCTCTGATTGTTCAGGTATGGACTTGGAGGGGATACTAAATCATTTTCATTCTGTTTTATGCATATAATCTTCCATAAAGAAGCCTATATGTTTTCCTCAATGGAATCAGATGTTGACAAGTAACAACTTGTAAGCCCCCCATCAATAAAGACATGGAACATAGAGCATCTTCTCCTATACGTAAAATGTACATTGTATTGACATAGAAGGCACATATACAGTTGGAGGGGAGAGTAGCATTCTGATTCCCAGAATAAGTACATGTCATTGGCTATCACAATAGAAAAGTGACCTTGTCCTTGATGAGACAGTCGGAAAGGTGAGAGTTTGATTTGACCCAGAAATACAGTTCAATATAGCTGTGGATCAGCCTATCATAAACAATTATGCATGCACTTGACTGCTAGTGCAGTTTAGCCAGGGACAAGGACAATATTAGATGCTGCTATGGGACTGAAGGACAACTCGCCCCAAAAGACAATCAGTCATCCATGATAGTCACACCTCGGTGGCAGGCAGATAACGAGGGAGAGGAGCATGGCTGTGTAGAGATCACAGGAGGATGAAAGCTCTCTGACAGGACAGAGATAGTGGTCAATAGAGGGGTTGCAGTGATAACAGTGGGCATGTGGCCACAGGAGTGTTTTCCTTGTGTTGCATCTGCTCTGATTGACTCTAATAGTTATTGTGAGGCTCAATACAATGCTGAATAGCAGCTTCTTGTGAATGTCTCACTGTGGAGCAAACAATTCCTGTTCAATGGCAAACATTATTGGCAACCAGGGACACAACTTTGGTTTTAGTGGGTGGGTCTGGGGGTCCTCCCACAGAATTATTGGCCATCTAAAGCTAATTTCCTGCATTTCTACACAATCTAATATGACCCTTTAGGGGTAATTTTGGGGTCACTTTTATTGTAAAGAAGAATAGAATATGTTTCTAAACACTTCTACATTAATGTGGATGCTATGGATAATCCTGAATGAATCATGAATAGTGATGAGTGAGAAAGTTATAAACACACAAATATCATGTCTTTGGGGTATGATATTTGTGCGTCTCTAACTTTCTCACTCATCATTATTCATGATTCATTCAGGATTATCCGTAATCATGGTAGCATCCACATCAATGTAGAAGTGTTCAGAAACAGTATATTCTTAAAAGGGACTCCAAAATGACACAATACATTATTCACCATTCATTTCAATTGGGCACAAAATAATCTGAAACACATTTCAAATCCAAACTTTTGGAGTATAAAAGAAGAAAAAATGCTTCACTGTCCCAATAATTACGGAGGGCACTGTAATTCATATCATAGGCCTAATAGTACTGTAGAGCTTATTTTACTGCATCGCCCCGTCCTGCCCCTAGGGGTCCACCGCCCTGCAGCGCCCCAACCCAACACACCCCACTCTTAGTGAAACATTCATTATTGGTTTCAGGTGTGTTAGGCCAAGGCTAAAGTGACAACCAACAGTACAGCAGACCCCCCAGGGCCAGTGTCGTAGAAATTACCACCAGGGACACCTGAAGTCAATTTTAATTGAATCCTTCTTTATTATCAGCAAGCTGATGAGGTTCCAACAAACTTAATGCACCATAGTACACGTCGGTTGGGAGCTCCGTCGGGGCTTGTCCCGTTAGTTCTCTTATATACTGCCTACACAGACAAGTTATATTTGCATGATTTACATTAATCATTATTCATCATTAATTCATCATTAACGTTTGGTTCATGCATGTGACAGACCAATACCTCACAAGTATTCTTCTCTCCAAGCTGACACCTTGAAACTGAGACACCCCTTTCTGTTCTCAAAACAATGTTCTGGGCATACTGCCAAATTGCTTATAGTGATTGTGAGAATTCCTCCCAGGCATGATCAATCAGTCACTTGCATGAACCCAGTCAAATTGGTTATTAGAAAAGCACAAACATAAAATGTTCCTTCACATTCCCTCCTCTTATCACTCTGTGATAATTATCGTAACATTTTAAGGTAATCATTAGATTTTAGCTTCTATGAAAAGGAGGTTCTTCTATTAAAGTAAGTGAAATCAACACATAAAACCAGACACTTCATCCTTTCAAACCCTTCACTCTGGGTTGTACAATCTAAAATACACACAAGGGATCTGTAGACTCAGATTGTTTCCATAGCTGTTACCTATAAAACCATTGCATTAGAATGTTTTAACTTAAGACCTTCGCTTCATACAGTTACACATACAGTGCTTTGGAAAGTATTCAGACCCCTTGACTTTTTCCACATTTTGTTACGTTAAAGCCTTATTCTAAAATTGATTAAATAAAACATTTTCCTCATCAATCTACACACAATACCCCACAATGACAAAGCGAAAACAGGTTTTTAGACATGTTTGCAAATGTATAAAAAACATAAATACCTTATTTACATAAGTATTCAGACCCTTTGCTATGATTCTCGAAATTGAGCTCAGGTGCATCCTGTTTCCATTGATCATCCTTGAGATGTTTCTACAACTTGATTGGAGTCCACCTGTGGTAAATTCAATTGATTGGACATGATTTAGAAAGGCACACACATGTCTATTTAAGGTCCAACAGTTGACAGTGCATGTCAGAGCAAAAACCAAGCCATGAGGTCGAAGGAATTTTCTGTCGAGCTCCGAGACAGGATTGTGTCGAGGCACAGATCTGGGGACATTGAAGGTCCCCAAGAACACAGTGGCCTCCATCATTCTTAAATGGAAGAAGTTTGGAACCACCAAGACTCTTCCTAGATCTGTGTGTCTGGCCAAACTGAGCAATCTGGGGAGAAGGGCCTTGGTCAGGGAGGTGACCAAGAACCCGATGGTCACTCTGACAGAGCTGTAGAGTTCCTCTGTGGAGACAACCATCTCTGCAGTACTCCACCAATCAGGCCTTTATGGTAGAGTGGTCAGACGGAAGCCACTCCTCAGTAAAAGGCACATGACAGCCCGCTTGGAGTTTGCCAAAAGGCAGCTAAAGACTCTCAGACAATGAGAAACAAGATTCTCTGGTCTGATGAAACCAAGATTGAACTCTTTGGCCTGAATGACAAGCGTCACGTCTGGAGGAAACCTGGCACCATCCCTACGGTGAAGCATAGTGGTGGAAGCATCATGCTGTGGAGATGTTTTTCAGTGGCAGGGACTGGGAGACTAGTCAGGATAGAGGCAAAGATGAACGGAGCAAAGTACAGAGAGATCCTTGATGAAAACCTTCTCCAGAGTGCTCAGGACCTGGAGCTTGTAGCGTCATACCCAAGAAGACTCGAGGCAGTAATTGCTGCCAAAGGTGCTTCAACAAAGTACTGAGTAAAGCGTCTGATTACTTATGTAAATGTGATATATGTCCTTTTTTAATTTTTTATAAATATGCAAACATTTCTACAAACCTGCTTTTGCTTTGTCATTATGGGGTATTGTGTGTAGATTGATGAGGGAAAAAACTATTTAATGTTAGAATAAGGCTGTAACGTAACTAAATCTGGAGAAAAAAAAGTAAAGGGGTCTGAATACTTTCCAAATGCACTGTACGCTTCATTACACAACTTAATTTATGGATTCTGGCAATGACATTTCAGCTGGAGCTTTTGTCGCGAGTGGCATGTTAATGACAGATCGGTATCTCAATGAATTTTTTGGTCTAAATTACTATACATTTCGCAGTGTGCAGACCTCCACAATCATCCTGATACCCCAAATAAAGCCTAAATCAATTACGGGATATCTCTCTCCTTATTGGAAGGCATTGTTTTCATTTTAGTCTACCCTAACAATGTTACTCTTAATATGTATTACCAATTTCTGTTGGATATTCACTTTCTGCTTCGCACTTATTAAATGTATAATATTTTATGATTAACATGTAATGTGCCGAATTGATAAAATACATTGGCCAATTCAGAAGGGAAGAGATAAACTTTCTGGGATCAACATGTATTATAACTGGGCTGACACTGTCTATCAGTCCACTGTAGATGGAGTGCTCTGTCCGTAATAAGTCTGGCACCTGAGACAGGGAAGACTCGGAAACAGAGCCAGTTTCCGACTCCGTCTCGGGGAGTGGTTACATTTTGCCTACTCACGAATCGGTTTAGAACTTAATCATTTGGGATATCAACGAAAGCTCCATCGGGAGTACAATAAATTGTAGCCTTAAGTTTAGTTAACAAGTCTCTACAAGTTCAACATTCATTAATTATATTTAACAGGGCATGGGTTTTGTTTAAAAATGTATTACCGGGGTGTAGGAAATCTCATTAGCGTTTATAGTTTTATTGGTTAGGGGTAAGTCAAGTCCCGTACCTTTACCAAAAGTGGATATGCGCCAATCTTTATCTGATACTTTATTTCCCAGACCCTTTAGACAATCATACAATACTTTAACTTTACCTTTATCAAAAGATCCATAAAGAGAACACCCTAAACTTCTCCGAATACTTTTTACACCACTTACGTACGTCTACGTGTGGGTGTGCAAGTTGTATATTATTATTATTATTATTATATTTTTTTTTTTCCATTGTTACTTTATCAAATCTCTAGTAACCCATTATACTCTTCTTCACAAATTCCTCCTTTACACTAGTGTTCTATTCATACAGGGGTTTAAATATTTACACTAGTGTTCTATTTAATAGCATATTCGGGAATCGTACTCTCTCCTTTCATATATCCCTATATAACGTTATAAATCAACTTAGGTATTTACATCCACACCACCAGCAATGATCACAGAGCAGCCAGCCCGAGAGGTACACATACCATGTTCTCAAGGAAATCTCAGTGTCCAGGGGCATCAATGAACAGTCCTTACCCATCTCAGCTGTTACCCTCTCAAACTTTTCAATGGCTTCTCTTGTCAGTGCTCACTACCTGTAAATCGACGGGTGGTGGTGGACAGAACCCCTAGATAACTTTATAGAACTCAGCTCACACAGAACTGGTTGAGGTATTCATTCAGACACGCACCTCTTTCACACCAGAGTTAGTTCCCTGACAGCTCTCATTCACTCAGTACTTAATAATATCTCTTATTATCTAAATTTCAATCCTCATATTATCCACATTTCAAACCTCTTATTATCCAAATTTCAATCAGCTTAATATCCAAATGTCAATCCTCTTATTATCCCAAATGTAAATCCTTTGTTGAACTCAGCTTACCACTTATTATCTACATTTCAATCTCTTAACACTAATTCTATCTCTTATTATCCAAATTTCAATTAGCTTAACATGTCCTTTCCACACTCATTCAACTCTCACATCCACATTCACTTAGTACTATTCCCAAACACACTCAGTAATCTCCCTTACTACTCCATGTGCAACTTCAACGATTCTCTTGTCGTTACTTCCTATGGACCACATGTATCTTCCTATACATATAAAGTAACACCTCATGCTATTACCTGTGGCAGCAGACCACGTAGACACTTCAAATAAATGCCTACAGACCACTGTCAGCGGGGCATGGTACCATTACTTCTCTATAAGACTAGTTCTAGCCTTCTTCCACGTCATATGTATCTTCAACGGTTCCTATATAGTCTCTATGGTTGCCATAGTCCCTACAGTATCTATAGTCTCTACAGTATCTGTAGTCTCACGTATATATAGTCTCTCAGTGTCTATAGTCTCAGTAGTCTATGTTGCCATAGTCTCTACAGTATCTAGAGTCTCTACAGTATCTAGAGTCTCGCGTATCTATAGTCTCTCAGTGTCTGTAGTCTCAGTAGTCTATGTAGTCATAGATTATATAGTTTCTATAGACTCTATAGTCTTGCCGCTTCCCATATAGAATAACACCTTATGCTATTACTTAAGACTAGTGGTACCCTCCTTCATTTTTATGTTTAGTTTTATTGGTTTTATTGGTTTATTATGTATTTTTTATACAAATTCATTTAAATTGACTTACTGAAATTCAGTCGCCGTGTCCCTCAATTATTTGCAGATGATGTGTCTCCTCCTGGGCAGCTCACAGTAAGGATCTGGTCTGGGCGGGTCCTCGTCATCTTTTGGTGAGATGGGAATTTCCCTCACGCTTCATAAAATGCACCACCGGTTTTTCTCGCAGATCCTCACTGGAAAGCTCCGGATGCAGAATCAATCTTGTTCGTGACGCTAAACTGTCATGGAAATTACCACCAGGGACACCGGAAGTCAATCTTAAATGAATCAATCTTTATTATCAGCAAGCTGGAGAGGTTCCAACAAACTTAATGCACCATAGTACATGTCGGCCGGGAGCTCTGTTGGGGCAGTCCCGTTAGTTCTCTTATATACTGCATACACAGAAAAGTTATATTTGCATGATTTACATTATTAATTATTCATCATTAATTCATAATTAACGTTTGGTTCATGCATGTGACAGACCAATACCTCACAAGGCTTCTTCTCTCCAAGCTGAGACCTTGAAACTGAGACACCCCTTTTGGTTCACAAATTAATGTTCTGGGCATACTGCCAAATTGCTTATACTGATAGTGAGGATTCCTCCCAGGCACGATCAATCAGTCATTTGGATGAACCCAGTCGAATTGGTTATTAAAAAAGCACAAACATAACATTTTCCTTCACACCAGGACTGAGCAGTCCAGCAGCTAGGGTTTTACTAAATAGGTATCTCCCCTGACGTGGGCATGTTTTCAATATAGACTATTTTTGTCGTACAGTATTCCATATAAGGCATCCAGACCTTATGAAAGTTGCACAGCATACCCTTAATCTTGTAATAAATAAAATCTAGTGAAACATAACTTTACATTTCCGCCATCCATGGTGATGTTGTTGGAGGATAACCAACCTTCCAATTAATGGCAATGCATTTCTTAGCCGCTATAAATGCTAGGTTACACAGTTTCTTCTGATAATAGTCTCCAGTATCAACATTTCCAAGCTAACAAAAACAGAGAGAAAGGAGAATCTGTAGAAATGCTGAGATAAAATAACATACTCTTTGCCAGAATTCAGCCAGCCTTCACAAGAACATAACATATGAAAATATGTCTCCTTTTGTGTTTTACACCTCCAGCAGAGGAATTACATTTCTGAGTGCATGATATTCAGTTTTACTGGCATATAGTACGTTCTATAGATGGTCTTAAATTGCAGTAATTTATGTCTGAGATTATACAGTGGGGAGAACAAGTATTTGATACACTGCCGATTTTGCAGGTTTTCCTACTTACAAAGCATGTAGAGGTCTATCATTTTTTATCATAGGTACACTTCAACTATGAGAGACAGAATCTAAAACAAAAATCCAGAAAATCACATTGTATGATTTTTAAGTAATTAATTTGCATTTTATTGCATGACATAAGTATTTGATACATCAGAAAAGCAGAACTTAATATTTGGTACAGAAACCTTTGTTTGCAATTACAGAGATCATACGTTTCCTGTAGGTCTTGACCAGGTTTGCACACACTGCAGCAGGGATTTTGGCCCACTTCTCCATACAGACCTTCTCCAGATCCTTCAGGTTTCGGGGCTGTCGCTGGGCAATACAGACTTTCAGCTCCCTCCAAAGATGTTCTATTGGGTTCAGGTCTGAAGACTGGCTAGGCCACTCCAGGAACTTGAGATGCTTCTTACGGAGCCGCTCCTTAGTTGCCCTGGCTGTGTGTTTCGGGTTGTTGTCATGCTGGAAGACCCAGCCACGACCCATCTTCAATGCTCTTACTGAGGGAAGGAGGTTGTTGGCCAAGATCTCGCGATACATGGCCCCATCCATCCTCCCCCTCAATACGGTGCAGTCGTCCTGTCCCCTTTGCAGAAAAGCATCCCCAAAGAATGATGCTTCCATTTCCATGCTTCACGGTTGGGATGGTGTTCTTGGGGTTGTACTCATCCTTCTTCTTCCTCCAAACACGGCGAGTGGAGTTTAGACCAAAAAGCTCTATTTTTGTCTCATCAGACCACATTACCTTCTCCCATTCCTCCTCTGGATCATCCAGATGGTCATTGGCAAACTTCAGACGGGCCTGGACATGCGCTGGCTTGAGCAGGGGGTCCTTGCGTGCGCTGCAGGATTTTAATCCATGACGGCGTAGTGTGTTACTAATTGCTTTCTTTGAGACTGTGGTCCCAGCTCTCTTCAGGTCATTGACCAGGTCCTGCCGTGTAGTTCTGGGCTGATCCCTCACCTTCCTCATGATCATTGATGCCCCACGAGGTGAGATCTTGCATGGAGCCACAGACCGAGGGTGATTGACCGTCATCTTGAACTTGAACATTTTCTAATAATTGCGCCAACAGTTGTTGTCTTCTCACAAAGCAGCTTGCCTATTGTCCTGTAGCCCATCCCATCCTTGTGCAGGTCTACTATTTTATACCTGATGTCCTTACACAGCTCTCTGGTCTTGGCCATTGTGGAGAGGTTGGAGTCTGTTTGATTGAGTGTGTGGACAGGTGTCTTTTATACAGGTAACGAGTTCAAACAGGTGCAGTTAATACAGGTAATGAGTGGAGAACAGGAGGGCTTCTTAAAGAAAAACTAACAGGTCTGTGAGAGCCGGAATTCTTACTGGTTGGTAGGTGATCAAATACTTATGTCATGCAATAAAATGCAAATTAATTACTTAAAAATCATACAATGTGATTTTCTGGATTTTTTGTCTTAGATTCCGTCTCTCACAGTTGAAGTGTACCTATGATAAAAATTACAGACCTCTACATGCTTTGTAAGTAGGAAAACCTGAAAAATCGGCAGTGTATCAAATACTTGTTCTCCCCACTGTATGAACGACTGGGCATTCAAACACATCTGTATCCTTTCATCATCATCATCATCATCAATAGTGTCTCCCAGGTCTTCCTCACGTTTTTGTTTTACATGTTTTGTGTCATCGGGAAAAGCCTCTGTCAACCCTTGATACAGTTTGGAAATCAACTTCAGATGTTTGTCAGACTGCCTTAAAATAGTTTCAATCTTTGAAGCTTCTGACTTGTCCAGTGTTTGCTGCACAGAGAGTGTGCATCTGCAAAAGTTCACCTCAGTGCCGTCACAGACTGGTCTTCCCTGGTTGCCTGACCCTGCTGAGACCCCTGTCACCATCTGATCCTGCTCAGATGAGGCATGACAAAGAATTACCTTGGTGTACATTTATACATTATATTATCCAAGAATATAATCAATGGTTTAATAATTGAAATGACCATTATTCCCAGATCCCAGACTGTAGCCTACCCATCAACTCAAGATGGAACTTTGTATCCATTCACTCATTGTTGTAATATACTGCACAATTCTGCTCCGTGGACGGGTCTTCCCTGGCTCTGACCCTGCTGTGACACCTGTCATCATCTGATCCTGCTAAGACATGATGAGCATAGTGTTGTGTACTGACTGTGCACCATGACAGTGAAACCTGTTTCTTCCATGTCTGTGTAAAGTAGGGAATTAGCTAGGGAAACTGACAGATCAATAACATTACATTGCTATTCCTACTCCAATAGAAACTCACATCGCGCTGTCAAAAAACGTCAGAATATCGGTCTTCAATCATTTGGCCGCTGGGTTCATCGTTTGATTGGTGGCAAAAATAATAGCTAACATTAGCCAACTTTCGGCTAGCTCTAATGGTACATCAACTGGCAAAAACAAGCCAAGTTAATTTACTTCTGTTGAAATGGGATAAAACAAAGGCTACAAAACATTTCCAACAGCTGTTAGATACTGCTACCTGACAGATAGCTAGAGGCTGGAGCTGAACTGGCTGTGGTATCTACTAGCTAGCTAGCTAGTTCATTCACTTCAGACAGAACTTCAGTCGAGAGGGGATGAAACATTAGCTAACGTTACATGTCAGTTACACTACTAGCTCAGCACTGGGAATAAATACTTTTTTTCTGTTAAATCAAGAAGCATTTACCTTGCCGTGCGGTCCTAAATCCAGCTGGCTGAAACCACCAAACAGCCTACCCGACTGCTCTGCGGCGTCCGCGTGGTCCTAAAGCACAACGAATACGCTTTTTGTATCACAGTGCAATGATAAAACTGTGGGGGACAAAAATGCAATTTCAGAATGGGGGGGTCATGTCCCCCCCATCCAGTAAAAGTTGTGCCCCTGTTGGCAACAATTGTTTGTTTTACACTGCCTGCATGGTTGTTTTACCTTCTTACTTTGAAAAGCAGGAGATAAATAGGCATTGTAGTTGGAGAATATCACTGGCCCAGCCTGACAGGAGCTCTAATCGCAGTCTCAGAGTACAGAGACAACGGATTTGACAAAACCTTGTTTTACGTCCTCTGTTTAGAAAAGGTTGACATTGAACATCCAGCAGAGAAATTGCCTTTGTGTTCTATGTCTCATACTTTCTGTGTTAACACCACCTGTGATTTAATAGAATGTGTTTCTCACCAGGTGATGTTTGACTGGAGCTTCAGCTCTCCTGTCTCGACAGTGAGCTATGGTACTAAAGGAAATCATTTTGAGAGAGTGAGTTATGTTACTAAAGGAAATAATTAAGCAAGCGCTTCTCCTCTACTTCTCAGTCCCGGATATTGAATCGGCACAGCCCAACCACAGTGAACATCAAACGATCCTTTTCCAGCAGGCAGGGAGTGGGACCTCCATCTCAGTATCTGAAGATGTGGATTTGATTTGATTGTCAGAGCCTCCTCATCTCTTTGATTATCCACCACTCAAGCTGTGTTTGGCCTTGATGACTCAACCAATTAATGATGACAGGAAATCATTTGATACAGAGCTGCCATAGCCTTAAAGGAATACCATGGGGAGAAAACATTTTTGATATGTATATTTCATTACAGCTCTACCTGAGATGAATTCAGTCAAACTGAAAGTAGTCTTACCAGACTTTCCTTTGATTTAGTTTTCATGCTTTTGTAACTTCTTCAATCATCAGGGTACATCATCATTAGAGTTTTCCGCTTCATAGCCCTTAAAACAGTCATTGTTTGGTATGATGTGAGGCAGGTCAGGTTGCCTGTAGGGATGTAGTCGCTTTGCTGAATTAGTGGGTGAGCATCAGAGTTTCAGGGCATGTTTGAGTCTGATTTCTCCTGACAGTCTACAATAGCAGGCAGGGCTTCACAGTGTACAATCTCTGCAACATCAGACTGAGGGAGCTGAACACACAGGCACACAGGCATGTCCATTAGATGGAGTCTGACTCCCCTTGTTCTGAGCAGAAGGTCTGAAACACAGTCACATTACTGTAGCTCAACTAGAACCTGTCCCCAAGCCACTCGGCTGATCCCTCACCCAGACACTGTGGGGATCTGTCCCTTTCTGTGCCTATGCTGTGTGACATCTGTCAGCATGTGTAGCAAACTCCTGGAGGGAGCCAGCTATCAACGTCATTGTCAATGCAGTTCAACCAGACACAGGCCTGCCAGGACAGACAGAGAGAGAGAGAGAGAGAGAGAGAGAGAGAGAGAGAGAGAGAGAGAGAGAGAGAGAGAGAGAGAGAGAGAGAGAGAGAGAGAGAGAGAGAGAGAGAGAGAGAGAGAGAGACAGAGAGAGAGAAAGAGAGAGAGAGAGAGAGAGAGAGAGAGAGAGAGAGAGTGTGGGTGGGTGGGTGGAGATTGAAAGGAATGGAGGAATTAACAAGAAAGCATCAAATGATTTACTTGTAGATCTCTTTATTATCCAGCAAGATAATAAAGAGAAGGGTCAAACAGTGTTATTTTTCTATGAATTCATTACTTTGAATTCATCCATTTAATTAACTCAAGTTTATTACTGAAGATGTGTTTACTTTACAGTCATTAAAAGGCAGAGGACATGAGGTGCAACTGAAAGTGCTTATGGGTATGCTCGTCATTGGCAAGGACTAGGGAGTCTTTTAGGATAAAAAGAAAAGGAATAGAGCTAAACTGCTTAGTTTTCCTCTGAGTATTTGGCAGGCATTGCTATCTGAGGTGATTCCTTTAAAGCAAGGTCAGAGGGTGCTCCAGCCTACTAATTCAAACTCTGATCTTTGAGATGAGGAGGGGATCAAAATGTTTTAATAGACTAATTAGAAAATGTAATACATTATTAGAAATGTTATGTTTTGAGAGACAGAGAACCAGTTCTGCTTCCAAGTCTTTGAGATGCTGTGTGAATTTATGCAGAAGAGAGATTGGGAAACAACGTAATCTTAGTGCTTACTGATTCTGGATAATTGCGATGAATAAACTTCAGCTCATTCAGATAACCTTGATAAACATGCGTGCCAAACATTGTAAATCTCTGGGTGTTATGATCAATACTGAATATACATAACTCTTTAAAGCTGGGATCCGCGAAAGGGGAAACAGCGCCACTGGTCGCCTCAGGCGCATTTGTTATTGTTTTTGTTTTGTTGACTAAACAGAGGTGAGGAGCATCCTAACGGAAGTGAACAGCATGTTTTAAAGTATTCTGTACATATTCTGCTGTTCTATCGCGCATGCAATAGATGTCTGAGAGGGAAAAAACAGTGTTTGTTGTTTGCAGTAACTTCTTTGATGTTGTAATATCCCAAACAGACATGGCAGTTTCACCATTAAGGATTCCAGCTTTAACTCTGGCTCAGTGGATAAAAATGGCACAGTGTGAGAAAATATATTTTTAAAGAAAACGATTAAATTATTATGGAATCAATCTAATTGTACCCATTTTGAGATATATTAGGTAGTAGTCAAATACTGGGCAGGGCAACCGACCTATGAAAGTGGTCTTGGGTAATGGTATGGGAATAGTTACATGCTGAGTTATCAAATTACTCAAAATGAAATGCAAGCTATTTCAATTCAGAGTATATTCTGGTATCAGCAGTATTGAGGATTCTTATCTGTACAGTGTGGAATATTAATATTCTGTAATTGGGGGAAGCGACCGTGGATGATGAGACCATCAACCCAGAAGTGAGAGAGAGAAAGCGAGGAAAAGTGAAAGAGAGCGATGAACAAAAGCCTTTCTTGGCCTGAAATCTCATTGCTGCTGGAAAATGTCTGCCCCCATTAACATTTGTTCAGCCTGAGTGGTTTAGTCCCTTAGTGAAATACAGTGCCTTCAGAAAGTATTCACACACCTTGACTTTTTCCACATTTTGTTGTGTTACAGCCTGAATAAAAAATGTATTCAATTGAGATTTCGTGTCACTGGCCTACACATAATGTCAAAGTGGATTTATGTTTTTAGACATTTTTACAAATTAATTAAAAATGAAAACCTGAAATGTCTTGATTCAATAACTATTAACCCCTTTGTTATGACAAGCCTAAATAAGTTAAGGAGTAAGAATGTGCTAAGCAAGTCACATAATAAGTTGCATGGACTCACTCTGTGTGCAATAATAGTGTTTAACATGATTTTTGACGACCTCATCTCTGTACCCCACACATACAATTATCTGTAAGGTCCCTGAGTCGAGCAGGGAATTTAAAACACAGATTCAACCACAAAGACCAGGGAGGCTTTTCAATGGCTCGCAAAGAAGGGCACCTAACAGACATTGAGGGGTTTCACCATGAGGCCAATGGTGACTTTAAAACAGTTACAGAGTTTAATGGCTGTAATAGGAGAAAACTCTAGATGGATCAACATTGTAGTTACTCCACAATACTAACCTAAATGACAGAGTGAAAATATGAAAGCCTGTACAGAATAAAAATATTCCAAAACATGGATCCTGTTTGCAATAAGGCACTAAAGTTAAACTGCAAAAAATGTGGCAAAGAAATTAACTTTATGTCCTGAATACAAAGTGTTATGTTTGGGGCAAATCCAACACAACACATCACTGAGTACCACTCTTCATATTTTCAAGCATGTTGGTGGCTGTTATGGGTATGCTTGACATCGGCAAGGACTAAGGAGTCTTTTAGGATAAAAATAAACGGAATGGAGCTAAGCACAGGCAAAATCATAGAGGTTTGCCTTCCAACAGATACTAGGAGACAAATTCACCTTTCAGCAGGACAATAACCTAAAACCCAAGGCCAAATATACACTGGAGTTGCTTACCAAGATGACATTGAATGTTCCTGAGTGGTCTAGTTACAGTCTTGACTTAAATCGTCTTGAAAATCTATGGCAAGACTTGAAAATGGCAATGATCTAGCAATGATCAACAACCAATTTGACTGAGATTGATTAATTTTTTAAATAATAATGTGCAAATATTGTACAATCCAGGTGTGCATAGCACTTAGATACTTACCCAGAAAGACTCACAGCTGTAATCAATGTCAAATGTAATTCTAAGGGACAGATTGAAATTTACTGGGGTGGAGGGCTGGTCCAAAATAGGAGAAGGTTGTCAAACTTTTTTTTTTGCTTTGCGGACGGTTGTGTGGTTTTTTGGGGGGCACTGGGGAGGATAGTGCGTTTTTTCCCTGGTTTACATTTGCTCTTCTGCTCGTATTTTCCCTATAAACAATGTCTTGACTTACTTTTGATATTACCCTAATAAAGTTGAGAAACTTTTGTGAAGGTTTGGTATGGTGTGGCTATTATTAAGCTTTAGCTATCGCAGGCCTATGATATGAAGGCAGTGACAGTTTGTTTCAGGCCAACCAGAGTTACTCCTATAATCTAACAATGTAATGCTTATCTTTATACAAAATAATAAAATAGAAAATGTACGAATTACCCTCTTTCTGTACGTCTATATCTGTATAGCAGACGCAGTAGCCATTTGACATAAAGAAGTGCATGTTGGTGTCATAGCATGCCACCGGCAAATTTCCATCTCTCTGGGGTTAGGCTAAGCTACTCTTTCTTTATATACAGTGCATTTGGTGGACACCTAAGCCTTTGCATGCAATGCCCTGATACAGTTAGTACTCAAATCTCTGACAGCTGAACCGTGAGATTGGCAGTAGGAAAGTAGCCTAACCCCACCTCACAGGTCCTCAACTGGCAGCTTCATTAAATAGTACCCGCAAAACACCAGTCTCAATGTCAACAGTGAAGAGGCGACTCCGGGATGCTGACCTTCTAGGCAGAGTTGCAAAGAAAAAGCCATATCTCAGACTGGCCAATAAAAATAAAATATTAAGATGGGCAAAAGAACACAGACACTGGACTTTTTCTTTGCAACTCTGCTTAGGTCAGCATCCCGGAGTCACCTCTTCACTGTTGACGTTGAGACTGGTGTTTTGCGGGTACTATTTAATGAAGCTGCCAGCTGAAGACCCGTGAGGCGTCTGTTTCTCAAACTAGACACTCTAATGTATTTGTCCTCTTGCTCAGTTGTGCACCGGGGCCTCCCACTCCTCTTTCTATTCTGGTTAGAGCCAGTTTGCAGTGTTCTGTGAAGGGAGTAGTACACAGCATTGTACGAGATCTTCAGTTTCTTGGCAATTTCACGCATTTCTCAGAACAAGAATAGACTGACGAGTTTCAGAAGAAAGTTATTTGTTTCTGGCCATTTTGATCCTGTAATCGAACCCACAATTGCTGATGCTCCAGATAATCAACTGGTCTCAAGAAGGCCAATTTTATTGCTTCTTTAATCAGCACAACAGTTTTCAGCTGTGCTAACATAATTGCAAAAGGGTTTTCTAATGATCAATTAGCGTTTTAAAATGATAAACTTGGATTAGCAAACACAACGTGCCATTGGAACACAGGACTGATGGTTGCTGATAATGGGCCTCTGTACGCCTATGTAGATATTCCAGCCATTTCCAGCTACAATAGCCATTTCCAACATTAACAATGTCTACACTGTATTTCGGATCAATTTGATGTTATTTTAATGGACAAAACAATTGCTTTTCTTTCTAAAAACAAGGACATTTCTAAGTGACCCCAAACTTTTGAATGGTAGTGTATATCGTAGGGGAGAGTGGGGTAAGTTTAGCCAAAGGGGCAAGTTGAGCCATCCTTGTTTCTAGGAAAACATACACAAAATGAATAATTTGACCAAATGGTCATCATCCATTAAGTCTGTGAAGGAAGAAACCACATGGAAAAAGTGGTAAGAAAGTTAGGTCCAAAAAATAGATTTCATTTCATTTATTGTGTTAGATGTTTCATGATGCAAAGTACATCATTTTAAGATTGTTCTATACATCAGTTTGGGTCTCTATAGGCATCAATATGAGGTCCTAAACCTAGCATGTAAGTGCATCCTTTTAGCTGTGTGGGCTAATAGTCAAAATGTTTGCCTTGGGCTAAATTGAGCTAATGGCAAGTTGAGCCAGTATAATTGTTTTCTCCCCAGGCATAATGCAAGGCATTATCGCTGGGATATGAGGTATGTTAAAAGTGTTTTAAAAAGTACAAAGTGTTTGTTAGGTGTTAAGCATGTGTTAAAATATGCTACAAATGATTAAAAGACAAAAAGCTTTTGTGATTGTGTTGAATTGTGTTTTGGAAATAAAGACATGGTTTTAAAAAGGTAGTGGTAAATTTCATTCAGTACAGAAATGTGTAGGTGGCTTAACTTACCTGGTGTAAGTTGTGCCAAGAGACCCCTTTCGTTTTTATTACATACATCAGACAGTCAATAAACCACCTTCATAAAATAAGTTTAGGCCTAAAAAAGCTTCTTAAACGAACAAAAAATTAATAGTGACCTAGACCTATGTGAACTGCACTGTTGAAATTCCTGACTCTGCTCGTGATGACTCACTTCATGGAGGTCAATAACATGATCAGGCTGTCAGAGCTAAATCCCATTACACCTTACACCTGTGGAGAGGATGAAATACTGAGGAGACGGAGTTGTTAAAGGCCTGATACATAAAGTGCTCAAGGATGAGCTAAATGTCATGGGCTGTGGATGTAACACTGGGTAAAACTTTCTCTCCCCAGCCTCCTCACAGATTGAGATGCTTGGGGAATAAAACGAACACAGAGACTGCAGAGTATGTGGTGCACAGAGAGTACAGTAGAGAATGTGGAACCTTGGACTATATGTCTACTTTTACACAAATAATGCCATACCTCTATTCAACCGTTTCATGAACATAGGCAGTAGCCTTCCTTTATATCTATCAGCCTTAAACATTTGATAACACACCTGAATTGCCTGCCTTATTTGTTGCTCTTGTGCAGGTTCAAAATATAGCTTATAGTTTACTACTGCTGTTATTGGGTGATTTTTGATAAATGGCTTCATTACTTTTCCTGCGGTCTAGAGGAGATGTTTTGTAATGGCACAGTACAACTTGTTTGTCCTTACAGCGTGTTTGTGTCTGTAACGCCTTCACCACCCCCAAGGCAGGCAGAGAGCATGATTTCATTTACTGATTTCTCTCACAAAGGATGGTGTAACACAACTTTTGTTGTTCTGAGTCCTTGTAGAGAGGTGACTGGGGGAACTGTGTGTTTCACTATAGACTGGATCAGTGGGTAATTATGCTGTTCTGGGAAACTGGGAATACACCCACCCATCCAGAGGCGTCATGCTCATAGGGGCCACGGGGGCAGGTGCCCCCCCTAGAGAGAATTGTTTTGTTAAATTTGTTGTTGTTGTTTGTCTGTAATACTACTAGCCACCTAGCAAATTTATGAACTTGGTTTTAGCTAGCCCAGATAGGTTCCCAATCTCCCAACCTCATAACTAGCTACCAAAGAAGCCATTTCAGGCTATAAATCAAGTTAGAGTAGCCAGCTTTTCAACTATCTTTGCTGGCAAGCAATGACTAAATGTACTGAATAAGACTGACATTCCTTTACATTTTTTACCCAGATTTTAGCAGAGATGCAGGGAAGCATATTTAGTTTCTTTTTAAAAAATAACCACCTAAAATAACCACCAGTCAGAGGTACGCTTAAATATGCAGAAAAATAAACTTATTGTTTACATATAATTAAGCATAATGATTATGGCTCTGGATTGCAGGAAAAAGCTGTTTCTGGTGTTTGAAAATGCAAAATTATCTAACTTCCGGACAGGGAAGTCACGTCCTCACGTCATTTGTGCACCCTCCGATTTTGGGGTGCATGACGCCCCTGCACACCTCTATCAGGGTTGATCAAATGAGCAGCCAGTCACATATCTGTAGATACCAGCCATGTATTTGGTGTTCATGCTAATGTGATGTGTTAAGTGTGTATTAATGGCATAATGCCAATGTAAAAGTTTGTCTTATTGTTACAATAAAGAATATCCCAACTGCTTCAGTTGGTTAAACTCTAACATTTCCATACTAGCAATGCTACTAGAGTATTTGATATGGGCTCTTTCTCCTTTCCATTTTCTCCATCCCTCTTCAAACAGAACACTTTAACCTCAGTCCATGGAGACCCCTCAGAGCAAGAGGGTCCGCCTTGCCTCTAATCTCAAAATGTGACAGCGGCCAGCAAATTCCTCCTGCAGACAGGCTGGCCTATCAGGTGGGGAGCCCTGGATGTGTGAGTGGAGTAGGCATCAACCATAGGGCTCACCACAGGAATCAGCCACAGGAATCAGCTTCAGGATGATGGCTCTGATGGTCCCTGAACCCCCACACAATTTGTAGATCTCTACGTCCGCCATTGCTGTGTCTCATCAGATCCGGGCAGGTGTATGTGCGTGGAATGTTAAGCAGTTGGAGCTGGGTCAGGACTCCCCCTGTCCATCAGCTTTGACCCTGTGACCCCCAAACCGCCATACAGGAGAACATGTTTGCACAATTCCCTGCACATTGCAGGAGAGACAATTAGATGCCCTGCAAGGTGACCCAGAAAATAAACATCCAATACCAGAGAGACATGCTGTGCGCTGGGCCGAGCTGATAGGAAACTCCCTGGAGATACCACCTATGGGAACCACTTAGTGTGGATGGTTCTATTGGCTAGGTTTGGCCACTTCAGACAGCTGAAATTCATTTATTAAGGACCAAAATTGGGGGGCTTCAATAAGCTGGTTGATATGAATTATTCAGCACAGCTAGCCTTTGTTCTGAATTTAATTCATGTTATTCATGCTGAGGGTTCAGTCAATTACATTTGCATTCTAAAGAGGGTTTTTTCTACTCTTCCTTTCCTAATGGATAATTTCTGAACTCTTTGACCCATACACTATAGACCGTAATTTAGAGCTTACTGTAACACTCTGAAATGAGCGTGTGTGCATGTACAAGCGTCTGCATGGTAATTTATGAGGTCAGAGAAAGGGGATGGAGATTCCATACAGTACAGATTTGGGAGAGGGTGGGCAGGGTCCTTCTACTTACCCCACAACTGTATTTTGGTTATAAGGTTTGGTTTGGAGTATGAGACCCAATATTAAGAGGGTGGGTCATGCTGTCAGGTGGTTGACAGGCCATTACTGTGGAGGCTGGACCTCCATCTCTCAGAGTGCAGCTTGTCAGAGAGCCTGTCTATCAATCATCAACCAGTGTGCCTCAGTCCTCCACAGGCATACCACACTGCAACACTTCATCTTGGAAGAACCACACTGGAATCATCCGGGCAGAGCAGACTCCCAGAGGTGCAGAAATAAACCAGTTTCTCCACAGAACTTTCTTTCTCACAGCTGCAAATGTGTTCTTGAATTGTACACACATGTTGATGTACCTGTTGCAGTCCGTTGCCTATATCTGTTACACTTTACCAGCTCTGCAACATTGTAGAACATGGAAAATAGTAAAGTTCAGAAATTCATATGAAAACCAATAGGCTGTGACATAGTTGAAATAGTTCAGAAGTTATAGGACCACTTCAGTACATTGGCTACTGACCAGACAGTAAGACTGCTAATTCATTGGAGGGATGAGAAAAGTTCAAGAGGGGGGATAAGATCATAAATCTCGAAGCAACATAATGCCTGAACTCCCAATCGAAACCAGCCGGGGCCATTCTCTCGCCAGCAGAAATCCAATTACTAGACACCTATTGATCACTAGCACCTCTCCATTACATTGACAGAGGGCTCCAAAGTTATGCTGTAAGCATGTGCGATGGGGTTAAGACAGGATTCTAGATATTGACAAAAAGGCATTGCGACAGATAGGATTAAAAATCTTGTTGAAATAACATGTATCACTGTCAAATAATGGAACTTGCCAGTGAATTTGATTCCACTAAACTGTGTGGAAGCATACTGACCTCTTGTGGTTAAAGAATGGAGTTACGTATTTTATGTCAAGTGTTGTGGGCATTATAAACCAAGAGAACAGTGCAGCAGTTAACAGCAGTTAAAATCTCTAGTCTCTTTCCTGGCACTCCTTTTCCTCCACACGTCCTGGGTAGTGATTCGCATGCAGGAAAAATACTTCTGATGTCAAGCTTCTAGCCTTTTGTTTGAATACAGAGCATTCAGTAATCCACAGTCTCTCTGCTGGAGATACTATGGACGGCAAGTCTTGTCTGTCCTCTCACAGCTCAGAGGACTTTCCTCTATCTCTGGGAATCTTTGTTCCTGCTTTGACTCCCTGTGGAGCAGTTCATTTTGAATGACGTTCCAGCTCAGGCACAGGGATCAGACAACAAAGAGACATGCATGGCATAGAGTTCACCTGTAACAGACAGGTCTGATTCCTTCACACAAAAGCAGCTTTAAGGAGTTTCACCCTCTCCTCAGTACTGCCACAGGATGCGATTGAGACCATGACAAGGGAAAGGTGAACCTTACTAGTCAGTTCATTTAGGGCTGAATCCTAACTTTAGAAACTTGCATGCAACTCAATTTTCACTAAAGCCTTTCATTGATGTCAATGAGAAACTTCCATGAAAGATTGAGTGTCTTAACTTTAGATTCATTATTTAGTAATGATCAAGGGAAAATCTCAATTTCTCTGACTTACACACACACATAGCTCATACATTTTTTATCAAAACTAATTAATTTTAGTTATCCGAATGTTAATGGTTTTTTAATTGTCCCATCAAATGAAATGTATATCTGAAAACATTTGAGTAATGCTTTATCGTTCCCCTGCTTTTAAGTTTCAAGTTGTCTGAATCCAGTGAAATTAATCCAGACTTGTTTAGGTGGCACAGGAAATAACTAGATGGATGTGTAACTTAATCAGGGGCTGAGTTGGGACAGTCCTGGGGATGAACTCCTCAATGACTCCTTCTCATGTTTCTTTTCAATACTGCGTAGTTCCATAATGGAGACCGTGTTCTGATCACAAGCAGAGTTATTTGGGAATTCCCTTTGTCCATGCAAATGTACATCCATATTGATGGCACATTCAATTGGTAACTTTGATCAATGTTTTTGAATATGTAATTCATCTTTAAATGTATTTTCATAGTTTTTTGAAAATCTACTGAAGGAAGCTGAAAACTTGTCTTCGCTTTCCATGTTCAAGGTAAAAGCTCATCCTCAGAGCTGGCAGGCACCTTCAGTTTCTACAGAACGTGTTTATGGAGCAGACTTATGGCTGATTTTGACTAATCTTAACACTGCATAAATGATCTGAGTGAAATTTGAGATACAGCTTGTCTTCTCCCTCACAGCGGGATACACTCACAAGAGTTGACAGTAGTCTCTGTAGTATTACACTGTACTGCTGGTATAACTGTATATGTCCACAGAAGGTGTTGCATTTTGAGAAGCTGCCCTGGGATCATAGCCCTTCTGTTCATTAGTGCTGGAATGTTAGTGTTTTCTTTTTCATTGTTCTAGTTGTTGCCTCTTCAAGTTTTCACAGCCGAAGCAGAATTTAACATAATCAAATTATGGTCGCTGAAATGCAAGGAGCAACGAAGGGAGTAACTATGTGCCGAGAATAGAAAGCAGAGAATTATGCTAGACTCTTCTTGCGGCGTCAATGGAAATGGAGAGGGAAGCAAGTTTTGTGCCTAAGAAAGAGCAGACAGACAGGATGGCATGGCAGAGAAACATTGCCCCAGGCATCTGTTTGATATCCTGTCCATGGCTACTGGTGGCTATTGCGGGGAATACTGGACAGATTGAAAGCTTTTTCAGATGTTGCAGAGGCGTTTGGGATGTTTACACACACACACACACACACACACACACTTATAAAAAGTGCATTAGTCCATCATGAGCACACAGCAGCAGCCTCCATTTCCTTTCAGATGATAAAATATGAATTCAAAAGCAATTAAAGTGTCACTCAAGGTCTGAGTAATTTTGCTGGTGGATATTTACTGTCCCTCACACTGTAATATCACCTCACATTGTGTTTTCCTAATCTAAAATAGATTTTGTTTTCTCATTGCAATTGCATGAAAATCATCATGTCAACAGGCATAATGAATCACAAATGTTAACATAGTCAATGCTTCTCCCTTTTGACATTTACAGTGAGAGCACTGTAATATTTATGTTTTGAAAGGTAATGGTGATGTTTAGAGAAACTGTTAGTATAGACAGGGAGGACATAATGCAAACTTTGAGCCATTTCTCTAGTTTCATTTGAGTTAATTTTCTAGTTCTTGGAGTATATGTAGGCTACCATGCACTCTGTGAACAACAACCCAGAGATCCCAACGTGACTCTCATAACACCTGTGCAGAGCAGTCAGACAGAACATGGCAAATGTACAGTATGTGATGGATGGATATGTAGGAACATATCTACATTGTGTATCAGACAATTCAGTGAGCAAAACAGTTTCACACTGAAGGAAGGAGGGCAGGCTTGACATGCTGTTGGCTGGCCCCAGAGAGCTTTGATATACACCCTTTGAAACATGTATAGCTCGTGGCTGATCACAGCATTCTAACATGTTCAAAAGTGATAAATTGTTTAATCACTAAATCGTTGTATCTTAACACTGCAGATTCAGTAAACTTTTAATGTGTTTGTCTTGGTAGCACATATAATGATTAAAGATGCTGTAGACCATCTAAATATATCATATTTTGTCAAATTATAAATACCAGTTTAGTGACCTCATTTCTTGAAAAATAGAGGTCCATTTATAGATTTCAGGGAAAGCGAGGATAGCTGGTATGGCTTCCCATAGCCTTGGAGAAACAATGCAGAGGTGAGAGACCTGTTTCAGTCCCCTGCTGGGGACATGCAGTGTGAACAGCACATCAATTATACAAAACAATATATAATAAAAGGAACTTTGACATAAGCTAAAAACTACCATATTATAGAACATTTGACTTATATAGACTTTTCCTTCCACATTTTTTTCATACCATGTTATGGAATAATAATGTATGCATCCTTAGTGAAAACAATAAACACAAACAGTTAAATATAGATTCCTTTTGTTTTACTTATCTAGTTAAAAGATACAAATATAGAAAGGAACCCTGGGAGATTTTCGTAAACTGTCATTGTGACATGGGGTGACCCAAGTTAATGGTTTGTAAGCAATTCTTCACCTTAATCCCTGTCGAGTCCCCCTGCACACCACTGCAGGGGCATACCATCAGTAGGATGGTTCACATTGTGCCCACATGAGGTAATGAGAGCAAGTTGGTTGGGTATAGCACACGTGTTCAAGCCTATCCTTTCCAGTAGAGCACACAGGTGGAGAGCACTTTAAGCTGTTTACATGCAAGATGTATAGGATTTATGGACAAACTAAGTCAGAATTAGTCAACAGTATTGTTCCCCACCTCCTCCTATTCCTCCTTCTCCTCCTCCTCTACCTCTCACATCACACCACACTGACCCATAGCCCTTGCCTTTTGGGGACCCTAAGTGAAGTTTTGTTGCACCCATCCAAGTTTAGATAGCTGGCTAGACTAAATTAGCAATCTAAAAATGTTAGCTGACATGGGCTAATTGAGTGACTGTCAGTGAATGACATAACAAGATAAAATCTGGTGATGCACAACAACATTTCTAAATTGCACCTTGTGTATTCTACTATTCTAACTCTCAAGTTGAGACCCGACAGAGTTATTTTAAAAATATATCTAAACATTTGGGGGGGGTTGGGGTCCCTCTAGTGGCCGCGGGGCCCGAAGCGGTCGCATATGTAGCTTATGCCTAGGGCCCTGCCGGCAAGGCACCGCCCACTTAAATGACAGCCATCACATAAATCAACCTTTGACCTTTGAGTAGGATCCAGAACTTTTATCTGTACAACAATACCAAACAGTGACTGGAATCATGAGGGGTGGAGCAGGTGTCCTATTAAAATTAGTACTCCTATTAAACATAATATGTTATGAGAATATATAACAAGACATTGTAAGAGATCCACCCATTGCACACAAGGCTACTGTAAAGAGGTCATCTTGTGACAGCTAGATATTGTTCTTTTTGTGGGACCTACTTCTTCTGGTCCTTCTGTCATGGCATAGTCATTCCTCTTCCACATTTAGAAAACCTATCTCATGGTTACCTAATGTGTCCTGTGAAAGTATTACAAGGTTATCCACTACCCATAGATCATGTAAGGCACAGGTAGGCCCAACTAAAGACCTCGATATAACAGTGGTGTTCTATGTAGCTAAATATCTTGTGCTTATAATATATTTCTAATTTATATAGAAATATATTTCTAACAGATTTTGTTGTGTTACAGCCTGAATTCAAAATTGATTAAATAGATTTTTGTTCTCACCCATCTGCACACAATAACCCATAATGACAAAATGAAAACATGTTTTTATAAATGTATGCAGTTTTTGGTGGAAAGCAGACTGAAACAGGTTTTCCTCTAGGATTTTGCCTGTGCTTAGCTCCATTCTGTTTCTTTTTTATCCTGAAACACTCCCCAGTCCTTAACTATTACAAGCATACTCATAACATGATGCAGCCACCACTATGCTTGAGAATATGGAGAGTGGTACTCAATAATGTGTTGTATTGGATTTGCCCCAAACATGATACTTTGTGTTCAGAACAGAAAGTGAATTGCTTTGCCACATTTTTTGCAGCATTACTTTAGTGCCTTATTGCAAAGAGGATGCATGTTTTGGGATATTTTTATTATGTACAGGCTTCCTTCTTTTCAATTAGGTTCTAATTGTGGACTAACTACAATGTTGTTGATCCATCCTCAGTTTTCTCCTATCACAGCCATTAAACTCTGTAACTGTTTTAAGGTCACCATTGGCCTCATGGTGAAATCCCTGAGCGGTTTCCTTCCTGAGTTAGGAAGGACACCTGCATCTTTGTAGTGACTGGGTGTATTGATACATCATACAAAGTGTAATTAATAACTCAATGTCTGCTTTTTTTTACCTATCTACCAATAGGTGCCCTTCTTTGAGAGGCATTGGAAAACCTAAACACTATTATACAGCGGGGCACACAGAGGGAGTCCAGGCAACTTATTATGTGACTTGTTAAGCAAATGTTTACTCCTGAACTTATTTAGGCTTTGTCACGGTTTCGGCCGAGGCTGCTCCTTCTCCTTGTTCGGGCAGGCTTCGGCGGTCGTCGTCTCCGGAGTACTAGCTGCCACCGTTCTATGTTTCATGTTCGTTTGGTTTTGTCTCTTTGTAACACCTGTCCCTTGTTTGTGTTTGATTGTGTTCCCTATTTAGTTTCGTGTGTTTGGGTCAGGTGTTATGCGTGATTGTTTATTGTCAGCCTGCCTCCGAGGAGTTTGTATCTCTCGTTGTTGTATTTTTCGAGAGTTCGCACTGCGTGCGCTTTTCTTGTTTTTTCCGCACTGTGTTTGTGCGTAATTGTTCGCGCCGCCCGGTTGGGTTGGCGACTCATTGTTCCTGTGTTGGACCTTACTAAAGTCTGTTGAAGTCATCCTTGTTCCTGCGCTTGATTCCTTTCACTCATCCACACACAGCACTCTGACAGAATCACGCATCATTCCATGGAATCAGCAGGAGCGACCGCGCCAACAGCAGGTATGGAGGAACGTCTTCGTGGGCAGGAGGACCAGATTAACCAGGTCTGTCATGCCCTGGAGGGGGTGATGAACACTCTCCACCGATGGGAAACCAGCGGGGTACCCACGACCCCACCTACCGAACCATCCCCATCGGTCAGTCCTCCTGTCCCATCTCCCGAACCCAGTGGGATTCGGCTCTCGCTCCCGAGGGCGTACGACGGCTCCGCTGCCGGGTGTCAAGGGTTCCTGCTGCAAGTGGAGCTCTACCTCGCCACCGTACACCCGGCGCCCTCGGGACACGAGAGCGTCTCAGCCCTCATCTCCTGTCTCACCGGCAAGGCGTTGGAGTGGGCCAACGCCGAATGGAGGAGAATGGACGCCGCTACCACTACCTATGCAGAGTTCTCCCGCCGCTTCCGTGCTGTGTTTGACCATCCACCAGAGGGGAAGGCGGCGGGGGAGCGTCTGTTCTACCTCCGACAGGGGATGAGGAGCGCCCAGGACTTTGCCTTGGAATTCCGGACTCTAGCGGCCGATGCAGGGTGGAATGAGCGGGCCCTTATAGACCACTTCCGTTGCAGCCTCCGGGAGGGACGTCCAGCGAGAGTTGGCGTGCAGGGACACCTCGTTGACCTTTGACCAACTTGTCGACATGGCCATTCGGCTGGATACCCTGCTCGCCACCCGTGGACGTCCCGGGTGGGGTTCGCCCATTCCACTCTCCAGCACCTCCGAGCCGAGCCCTATGGAGCTCGGGGTGCTGGCGCTAGAGAACGGAGGAGTAGGAACCCGAGGGGGGCCGTTCCTGCACTAACTGTGGCCGGGGAGGGCACACCGCGGCTAGGTGTTGGGGAAGGTCCCCGGTGGAGGAGAAGGCAGGTCACGCATTGGGGGGTCCCCCAGGTGAGTAGGCGCCCTACTCACCCAGAGCTTTCTGTCGTTCACCTAACCTTGCCTGTTTGTTTTCCACAGGTTGCACCTCGTTCCCAGCATAAGGCGCTGGTAGATTCAGGCGCAGCTGGGAATTTTGTAGATCGCCAGTTTTGTATAGAGTTAGGGATTCCCCTCCTTCCAGTTGATAAGCCTTTCCCTGTTCATGCCCTAGATAGCCGTCCGTTAGGGTCTGGGTTGATTAGGGAGGTCACAGCACCCCTTCAAATGATGGCGCAGGAGGGTCATGAGGAGACGATTCAGCTCTATCTGATTGACTCTCCTGCGTATCCGGTAGTGCTGGGCCTTCCCTAGTTGATGACCCATGACCCTACTATTATGTGGCGAGAGAAAGCTCTTAAAGGGTGGTCTGCCCAGTGTGAGGGGCGGTGTCTGGGTGTTTCCATAGGGGCGACCTCGGTGGAAAGTCCGAATCTAATGACAGCACTGCATATTCCCCCAGTATGAGGATTTGAAACTGGTGTTTAGTCAAACTAGGGCGGCGCAGCTGCCGCCTCATAGACGGGGGATTGTGCGATAGATCTCCAGTCAGGAGCAGCTCTCCCGCGGAGCCATGTGTATCCCTTGTCTCAAGAGGAGAGGAAGGCAATGGAGACGTACATCGCTGAGTCTCTGAGACAGGGATACATACGGGCCTCCACTTCACCCGCTTCCTCGAGTTTCTTTTTTGTGAAGAAAAAGGATGGAGGTCTGCGCCCGTGTATTGATTACCGCGGTCTCAATCAGATTACGGTGAAGTACAGCTATCCACTTCCTCTGATTGCGACTATGACGGAGTCACTGCACGGTGCGCGGTTCTTTACAAAATTGGATCTCAGGAGCGCATATAACTTGGTGCGCATTAGAGAGGGCGATGAATGGAAGACAGCGTTTAGCACGACTTCCGGACACTACGAGTATCTAGTCATGCCATATGGGTTAATGAATGCTCCCTCAGTCTTCCAATCCTTCGTCGATGAGATTTTCCGGGACATGCAGGGACAGGGAGTAGTCGTGTACATCGACGACATTCTGGTGTACAGTCCTACCCGAGCAGAGCATGTAGCCCTGGTGCGCCGAGTATTGAGGAGGCTGTTGGAGCATGACCTATATGTCAAGGCAGAGAAATGTCTGTTTTTTCAGAAGTCGGTCTCCTTTCTGGGTTACCAGTTGTCTGCGTCAGGGGTGAAGATGGAGGTAGACCGGGTGTCAGCTGTGCGTAATTGGCAGACCCCAACCACTGTGAAGGAGGTGCAACAGTTCTTGGGTTTTGCAAATTATTACCGGAGGTTTATCCGGGGGTTTTGGACAGGTGGCAGCTCCCATAACGTCTCTGTTAAAGGGGGGTCCGGTGCGCTTGCGGTGGTCAGCTGAGGCGGACAGGGCTTTTGGGAGACTGAAGGACCTGTTTACCTCGGCGCCGGTGTTAGCTCATCCGGATCCCTCTTTACCTTTCCAGGTAGAGGTGGACGCGTCAGAGGCCGGTATAGGGGCCGTTCTTTCCCAACGGTCTGGCACACCACCTAAACTCCGTCCCTGTGCATTTTATTCTAAAAAGCTCAGTCCGGCGGAGCGGAATTATGACGTAGGAGACAGGGAGCTGTTAGCCATGGTACAGGCCCTAAAGGTGTGGCGGCATTGGCTCGAGGGGGCTCAACACCCTTTCCTCATTCTAACTGACCATCGTAACCTGGAGTACATCCGGGCAGCTAGGAGACTGAATCCTCGCCAGGCCCGCTGGACTATGTTTCTAGCCCGGTTTGTGTTTAAAATCACGTACATCCCTGGGTCCCAGAACGGGAAGGCAGATGCTCTGTCTCGGCGGTATGACGCGGAGGAGAGGTCCGTTGAGCCCACGCCCATACTACCAGAGTCTTGTCTGGTTGCACCGGTGGTGTAGGAGGTTGATGCCGAGATCGAGCGGGCGTTACGCACCGACCCAAGTCCTCCACAGTGTCCAGTGGGTCGGACGTACGTTTTGCTCGAGGTACGCGATCGCCTCATTTGTTGGGCTCATACGTCCCCCTCCTCTGGCCATCCGGGTATCGGCCGGACAGTGCACTGCCTTAGCACGAAGTACTGGTGGCCAACGTTAGCTAGGGATGTGAGGATTTATGTCTCCTCCTGTTCGGTGTGTGCCCAGTGTAAGGCGCCCAGACATTTGCCCAGGGGTAAGCTACAACCCCTGCCTATTCCACAACGACCCTGGTCCCACCTCTCGGTGGATTTTGTTACCGACCTTCCCCCTCACAGGGGAATACTACCATCCTGGTCGTTGTGGATCGGTTCTCGAAGGCCTGTCGTCTCCTTCCCATGCCGGGTCTACCCACTGCCCTACAGACCGCTGAGGCTCTGTTTACCCATGTCTTCCGGCATTACGGGGTACCCGAGGATATAGTGTCTGACCGAGGCCCCCAGTTCACCTCCAGAGTGTGGAGAGCGTTTATGGAACGGTTGGGGGTTTCGGTAAGCCTTACCTCGGGTTACCACCCGGAGAGTAATGGGCAGGTTGAACGTGTTAACCAGGAGGTGGGTAGGTTTCTGAGGTCTTATTGCCAGGGCCGGCCGGAGGAGTGGGCGAGATACGTTCCGTGGGCCGAAATGGCACAGAACTCTCTCCGCCACTCCTCCACCCAACTAACCCCTTTCCAGTGTGTGTTAGGGTACCAGCCGGTTCTGGCACCTTGGCACGAGAGCCAGATCGAGGCCCCTGCGGTGGATGAATGGGTACGGCGCTCGGAGGAAACATGGAACGCTGCCCAGGTACATCTGCAGCGGACCATCCGTCGGCAGAAAACGAGCGCCGATCTCCACCGCAGTGAGGGGCCTGTGTACGCACCTGGAGATCGAGTCTGGCTCTCGACCAGAAACCTGCCCCTCCGCCTGCCCTGCCGGAAGCTGGGTCGGCGGTTTGTGGGGCCATTCAAAGTCCTGAGGAGGTTGAACGAGGTGTGTTACAGGTTAGAACTGCCTATTGACTATAGGAATATTAACCCCTGCGTTCCATGTGTCTCTCCTCAGGCCGGTGGTAGCTGGTCCACTCCAGGAGTATGAGATAGAGGAGACTCCTCCGCCCCCGTTGGACATCGAGGGGCTCCGGCGTTACACCGTGAGGTCCATCCTTGATTCGAGACGCCGGATGGGGGGTCTTCAATATCTCGTGGAGTGGGAGGGGTACGGTCCGGAGGAGCGGTGCTGGGTGCCAAGGGGGGACATATTGGACCAGTCCCTGCTGACCGAGTTCCATCGGGGGTCATCCTGCGCGCCCTGCTCCGCGTCGTCCGGGTCGTCCCCCGAGCCCCGGGTCGGCGCACGGCTGGAGCCGCGCGTCAAGGGGGGTACTGTCACGGTTTCGGCCGAGGCTGCTCCTTCTCCTTGTTCGGGCAGGCTTCGGCGGTCGTCGTCTCCGGAGTACTAGCTGCCACCGTTCTATGTTTCATGTTCGTTTGGTTTTGTCTCTTTGTAACACCTGTCCCTTGTTTGTGTTTGATTGTGTTCCCTATTTAGTTTCGTGTGTTTGGGTCAGGTGTTATGCGTGATTGTTTATTGTCAGCCTGCCTCCGAGGAGTTTGTATCTCTCGTTGTTGTATTTTTCGAGAGTTCAGACTGCGTGCGCTTTTCTTGTTTTTTCCGCACTGTGTTTGTGCGTAATTGTTCGCGCCGCCCGGTTGGGTTGGCGACTCATTGTTCCTGTGTTGGACCTTACTAAAGTCTGTTGAAGTCATCCTTGTTCCTGCGCTTGATTCCTTTCACTCATCCACACACAGCACTCTGACAGGCTTGCCATAACAAAGGGGTTGAATACTTATTGACTCAAGACATTTCAGATTTCAGATGTTTTTCAAAGTTTGAAAAAAATAATTCCACTTTGACATTATGGGGTATTGTGTGTAGGCCAGTGACCAAATATACAGGCTGAAACACAATAAAATGTAGAAAAAGTCAAGGTGTATGAATGTTTTCTGAACGCACTGTATAATAGCTTGCTGCAAGATAGATTAACCTGATGCTGTGAATACCATGAGTAAATGCAAGTGGATGCTTTGCTCTTTCACCCTCACAGTGCTACCTTTACAGGAAGTGTGTAGAGAGTGACGGAACTCTCTTGACTGGTCCAACGTCTAAGTCTGAAGTCAGAGTGCAATTTAGACGTCACTGCCTGGGCACATCTCTCTAAGCACATTTAGCTTTCTAATGTGTTGAAATACCAACGACTGTCTCCAAGGAAATGTTCTCCTTGCCAAAGCTACCAATAAATAGTCTGTGGATGGGTTCCATTGAGCCTTTGCTTTTGTAGTGGTCCAACAGCACTTTTTCACTTCATATACCCTTTACATGCTTGCAAGACATGAACAATAAATAAACAGCCTTGTTTCTATATTTAGATGACAGCCAGAGACAGTAACTCTGGGTAATTTGAGGATAGCAAAGCTCTGTTACGTACAACAAACAAATACAGACATCAATATCAAAAACTTTCATCACATCCCAAGTTTCTGCAGTTTATTAGATGGATAGATATAGATGTAATTGAAGTAGGCCCTCTTGTTCAGTGTCATGTCATGGACGACCATGGAATAGGTTCAAAAGCAGTGTGACCAGCAGGGCTCTTGGCAGAGGTGCTGAAAGCTGAATTAGTGGTGAGTGTTGGTCGAGGTGTCGTCATGCAGATGCCTGCACTGAAGGGGTGACATCAACATCAATAATGAAAGTGGCTCATCAATGACCAGGGGAGGGCTACTGTATAAAAAGGAGGGAGAGTTACTCTAAGCACTTATAATAGACTGATCAACCAGCTAGACTGGCCCCTCCAAAGCATTACAGAAAAACATATCTAAACTTTGTGGAATAAACTCAGGCAGAAACTGGTAAGTAAAGGTTTACAATAAATGTTGTAATCTGATATTGATAATCTAAGATACATTTAATAACTGTTTTAACGTTATGTTAAATGTGAAGCATTGTCTTACTACAGAGTTAAAGATATAGACATGTTACTGACCTTTATTGAAAACAGATTATTAGTAATAATGAGTTAAATTAGTTCATACAAGATTGCTGAGACAAGTTCTTAATTTTTCAGGCAATCAATATGCTTTCCATCAGATCTTTGGACAAAATTGTTTTGATAATTGTCCTCTGCAATTTACACACAGAGGCGAGACCAATGAGGTAGGTTGACCAACTTAACTGTCAAAATGTAATTTTGTGTATTGCATTTCATACCATGGTTTATTTCTCAATGGCATTTCATTGCTTTGTTGTATCCTGTATTCTAAGTCGCCTCGATCTAAGTGGGATGCAATGGTTATTCTCTGGCCAACAGAAAGAGGTCCATCAGTGAGGTCCAGCTCATGCACAACGTGGGAGTACACAAGCAGGTCGGGGAGAGACAAGACTGGCTTCAGCTGAAGTTAAAGGATATAATTGCAGCCTCACACGCCAAAGCACAACAGCATGGACAATCAGGGAAGATCCGGAGTCTGCTTCCTGATGATCTCACAGGACTGGGCCTGTATACAAGTTAAGCCTCAGTCCTCAGGGTTTGTCTTCTCTTCAGTCTTACACAAGTGATACCTCATAAAAAAAAGAGTTGAACTCTCACAATGAAACTTTAAGTTTTCACTGTAAATGTCATTTTAGTTTTAGACATTTTTTAAATTATTAGTTTAATTACGTATTTATTAATGTATTTACTATTTATATATTTATTTATATTTTATATTTATTTCCTGGTTTTACTGCATTTGAATTAACAACACATTTTATTTATGACCACTACCTGGACTAATGCACACAGAACAGTATATCTTTTTTGTATTGCTTTACCACGTTGTATGTGTCAAATCACCGTTATCAGTGTCAAAAAAGGTTTGTTATTGTCTTTGATATGTCCATCTCTTTATTTCAGTGTAAAGCACAGTTTACTTTAAATAATGTTCACAATGAGGACCAACTTGGTTACTGTTTGTACCTTTTAAATCATAATGATATCACTGTTTACTACTCTCACAGATGCTTTGTAATTTCAAAATAATAATTCATGAAAAGCACAAAATGTAAAAATAAAAAATAAAATAAATAAATAAAATAGATTTCAATGTGAACATGTGAGATTATGTTTATATGCATTAATAAATAGACTATTTGCAAAACATTGTGCAGGTCTACATTTTATGGGATGGAAGCAGAGTTACGGGGGGCTCAGGGACCCCCTGAATGTGACATGAGTCCCCCTAAATGCAACAAAGTCTAACTTTGGAGGGGATATCTAAATAATGCTAATTTAAGCATTCTCCTATTTCTTTTATGCAATTTGTACTTCTACAGTGGTATATAGTAAAATAAAAGCGTATTCCAAATTAAATGAACACCCCCACCTCTGTGTCATGGTTGTAACACATTTCTTCAATTTATCTGCGCTTGTCATCCTGGGACAGTCCCGTGTCTCAGCCCCTTTTCAGGTGTCCCAACTTTTCTTTTTACAAAAAAAATTGTTTTGTCAGCAAGACGCATCAATTAATCAAGGCTACAAGAGTGTAGACCCAATGACATTTGCAGAATGTGTTCATGACACATTAAAAGGTAATAAAAAATAAATATGTTAAATGATGTCTTTAATATTAAGCCCATAAAAAAGATGTGTGCACTTGAAGTGTGTGCACACATTGGAGGACTGAATGTTACGGTATAATTTGCACTCTGGGTGGAAGTAAGACAAGGAAGCTATTTAGCAGAGGAGGAAGATAAAGGAGTTGACACACTGGTGGAAGATGAAGAGTCTCTCCCTTCTCATGTAAAGTTAGGCTTTGTGAGATAGCCTATAAGAGCTTATGTGCACAAACCCCTTCAGTGGCATGAATGCTAAAGATTTGGTCATGTGTCAAGTGTATGCAGAACGGAAGAGTATCGTATGCTGAGGTTATATGCTCAAATCCAATAAAATGTGTGTAGACTAACAGTGAGATGCTTACTTAATAATAGAAAGATAATAACACAAGGAATAAATACACAACGAGTAACGATAACCCCAACCGATTGCAAACATTTCTATAAACCTGTTTTTGCTTTGTAGTTATGGGGTATTGTGTGTAGATTGATGAGAGGAAAAACTATTTAATCCATTTTAGAATAAGGCTGTAACGTAACAAAATGTGGAAAAAGTCAAGGGGTCTGAATACTTTCTGAATGCACTGTATGGGTAGCTCTTGACCCGCTCCACTACAGCCCTGTGGATGGGGGCGTGCTTGGAAATGGGGGCGTGCTTGGCCCTCCATTTCCTGTAGTCCACGATCAGCTCCTTTGTCTTGCTGACGCTGAGGGAGAGGTTGTTGTTCTGGCACCACACTGCCAGGTTACCGACCTCCCTGTAGGCTGTCTCATCGTAGTTGGTGATCAGGCCTACCACCGTTGTGTCATCAACAAACGTAATGATGGTGTTGGAGTCGTGCGCAGCCACGCAGTTGTGGGTGAGCAGCAAGTACAGGAGGGGACTAAGCACGCACCCCTGAGGGGTCCCTGTGTTGAAGGTCAACGTGGCGGATGTGTTGTTGCCTACCCTCACCACCTGAGGGTGGCCCATCAAGAAGTCCAGGATCCAGTTGCAGTGGGAGGTATTCAGTCCCAGGGTCCTGAGCTTAGTGATGAGCTTGGAGGGCACAATGGTGTTGAACGCTGCTGCAATCGTGGTAGCGAACATGAGCTCAAATTCCTGGATTACCCTGTTAGGGTAAAGGAGACAGAGGTGGCAAGAATAAGGGCTGTCCAGCGTGTCTCCTGGAGGCGGTGAGAAGAGTTGAAGGAGCGAGTGACGTTGAAGAGGTAATGGTAGTAGAGTCTGGCTAACACCTGACTCAAAGTCCTCTTGACTTCAAACAACAGCCTCCTGTCCAGACCAGTGTGTCACAGCTCTCCCTCGCTGTGAGTCACGTGAGTCGCATCAGTCAGGCTAAAGTCATCCTCATACATAGGGTCGGTTTGCTCCTAGCAGAACTCAGATAGGCGAAGGGAAAACCTTGGCTTGAAAAACCAGAAAAAAGTTTGGCCCTCTTGAGACAACTACACTTCTTCAAAATAGTCTGAATTAATCTAAGATAACACAAGAAATCTGTAATTAGTTTTGAAGATTTTGCCTATGATGTTTGGTGCAGTATTTCTCAAGTGAAAAAATGTGCATGAAATCTAGTCGTCTGTCGTTGAATGAGAAAAAACACTTAATTGAAGAATCCCTACTATTGACCAATCACTGACGAATTGGCGTAAACTTTGGCTACAGAACTTCGACAAGCCTCTAGAAAAAAAATGTGTGTGCTCTGTGACGGTCTCCCTATGTCCTCCGTCACCTGATCTAAAACCAGGCCGTATTCTAAATAACCAGTCATTGCAAATGGTTAATGATTTATAAGAAGCATATTTATTTATATGTGTGCTGGTATTAATACATATATGTTTATGAACTGAACATGTTGTATTGAATTTATTTCATTATGAATATTAATTGATCATTGTGTCAGGTCTTCCTTCCATTGGCTGAAGCATTGTGGGTATTGGTATTTAAACCTAGTCATTTCTGCATTTGAGAGACAGACAGGGAACAGACAGGGTAAGATTGGCATGCTGCCTGGTACAGGAATGATTGAAGCCTGGCTTTTCTTTCGAGTTTATTAGGCCTACTTTTTGTTCATCGTCCTGTTTATTTGTTTTTGTAAATACTTGTACAGTTGCCGGCTATATTAATTATTCACCTGCTAATAAAAAGCCACACTTTGGCAGAACCACATCTTCCTCTTATGCCTCCCCACTGTTCCAATCCAACAGCATGGTCAACCTCACAAAGGGTGTCAGAAGTTCCGGCAAACCCCGCCACAGTGAGGAGTGCAGGCACGCTATAAGATGGAGGAAGATGACGTGACGCTTGAGTTGGTGAACACTGCTTAACACTGGTTCTGGTGTCTAAACACGGAGGGTTACCTGTTTTGAAGGGGCTGCAGAGGTCATCAGGGCATCTATCCATGAATTCCCACAGGCCTGGCAGCACTGGGCGGACGCGTACATGGCCGACTCACCGCTGGAGCAGCTCTTCAAGGTGCAACGGTTTCTACTGGAGGTGATGGGGCAAGGAATGTCTCCGGGGAAGGAGCTGTGCGACTGTGATATCCGCACACCTAAGAGAAGCTGTGCATGTGACTGTGGCCATGGCTGGGAAGTTGGCCCTGGTGGCAAGGACTGGTGGCAAGGACTGGTGTTATCACTACGACAAGCACGGGCACGTACTGGCTACCTGCGTGTTCCACCAGCCATGGAGGTCTGAGGCGTCGGCTGATTCGCCGCCTGCTGTAGAGGCCCCACAGTCAAGCCCTGTTATCGACGAGGAGCTGCCCTCTCGGTTGTCTCCTGTACCTGTCCCTGATCTTCTTCTCCCTGCTGGGGGTGAGTCCAAGCTGCAAGCTGGGGTGCCCGAGACTCCAGTGGAGATGCAGGTTTCTGATGCTGTTGATGAGCTGTTGGCTAGCCAGATGCCCATGGCCAATACTGCTGGGCTGATGGATGGATGGCGGTGGGGACGAGTCTCTGCCGGTTGCTGGTAAGAGTGAAGTAAGAGTGAAGTGCCTCTCACACGCTATCTCCTGAGACTGATAATACTGAGCTGTGCCCTAGGCCTGAAGCTGGGTAGGGGTCTGATCCTGCCTTTGGTTCTTCTGGGGTACTGATTCACCTGACTCACCTTCTCTACAAAAGGTGACTGTGCCAAGAAGGGTGGACACGCCCTCAACAACCAAGCAGGTCAGTGAAGGTCTGATTTCTGACCCGGGACTAAAGCTCAAAATGAACAATTACATTTTTTTTACATTTAAGTCATTTAGCAGACGCTCTTATCCAGAGTGACTTACAAATTGATGCATTCAACTTAGGATAGCCAGTAGGACAACCACCCCCATTTTTTTGAATTGGGGGGGGGTATGACAAGTGCCTGGATTAGGACCTGTGCCGCTTTCTGTGTAAGGTAGGGTCGTACCCTGCAAATGTTGTAGAGCATGAACCTGCAGGATCGGGTCACCGCTTTGATGTTAGCAGAGAACGATCATACAGAGTGCAAGTTCTCATTGTTTCAGATGATGTTGCTCATTCTTGAGTTCTACCTGTGTAGGCCTACTGCAATGCAATGTCAGTACTCTGGTCAGGTAAAATGCCTCCAAGCTCCTAGTATGGTTCCTGTACCTGAGAACATTCAGCCTTGTTATACTGATGCAAAACCCCTGTGTTTGTGTTTAAATGCTTTCGACAGCCTTAATTTCAAGGGAGGTGGTAAACCTATAACTGTTTAATGCTTTTTCTCTGCACTTCGTGCGTCAAGGAGAAGGGGGAGGAAATGTGACGATTGGCATAATGTTATATGTCACATAATCTATAGTGTTGCCTGAATATGTATGTCCAGATATTGATTAACACCTGTTTATTAGGAGAAGCACATGTATTGACTGTTAGTGATGTGGGGATATTTAGCTTGTGAATATATTACCTGAATGTGTTTGTATGCCATTGGCATACCTTTATTGAAGTTGGTTGTCAATTAGGTAATTGTTAGGGTTTGTGATGCGTTCTGGGTAATGGGTGTTGCTACAAGAAGCAGGTCTTTGCTTTGTTTAGGAGTCAAGACAGCCCGGTAACAGGTAGGCATCTTGCCGGGTTTATAGGATGATTGAAGCCTGGATTTTCGTTGGTTAGAGCACTCTTTCATTATTAGGTCTACCCTTGGTTCTTTGTCCAGTTTGCATCCGACAGTGCTGCCGACTGATCTGCAAAGAACCTTGCATCATAAATAACTACTCATTATTATTTGTAGATCAGTGAGTCACAATTTACCCCTGACACATCACCGTTTTTCATCCTCTCGAACACGGCCAATGTTTCTTGGCAACTGAGGGATCATGATATATATTGCATGTAGAAAAGGTGGACTTTGTATCATTTATTGCAATGGTCATGAACTGCTCACCACAAACGGAGAAGAAATCTGAGAGAATTGGCATCATTGTGAGTGCAGCTGAATGCTTTTTGCAGAGTTCTGCAGGGAATCATGTCGAAGAATGTTCCACCATCACAGGCCCCAGAGCCTGTAGGGATTTGAATTGGATTGTGACTGAAGGAGTATTTATTTTGTGTTTGATATTATGTCTGTTTTTTTCTGCAATGTTAAAAAATATATATATATCTATGGTTCTCTACCCCGTACAGTAGGTGGCGGCAATACACCTTATAGGATGTAGTCCACCATAAACCTCAGAAGCAGTGTGTAGGAGGGAGATTCCTAGATGTGAGAAGTCTGCAGGAGGACATGAGACAAAGGAATGTGTAGTATCATTGGGAAAAGTTGTGTAAACTGTAGGGGTACCCATGGTGCTGGAGATCAGAGGTGTTCGGTCAGAGAAATGCAGGTTGAGGTTGCCAGGATCAGAGCAGTGCAGAAGGTGTCATATGCTGAGGCAGTGAAGCGAGTAGTAGAGGAAGATGGGTCCAGGGTGAGGGATCCTAAGAGGATCCCTGTGAGTAGGATAAGGCAAATCGAGTGATAGGAATAACATGTTTCAGTAAGGGTTTTTTTTGGCTTTCAAGGCCATGGTTGTCAATTGTACTGCAGGGATGGAATGTAAATCACAGAGAAGTACTTGGGTGTACAAGAATTTACTGCCGACGCGTTCCAAGATGTTTTGAACTATAGTGTCCCGTCCTCCCAGACTGCTGGCCTGGAGTAGGATCAGATGCGGGCCAAAGTAGTGTAATAGTGGTGAGGCTTTAATGGGTGCAGGGTTAGTTGGTAGGGCAATATTATTTATTTTTCACAAAGTGTAATGAATTCATACTACAGAATAGTAGGCTGATACACAGCCAATACAGTAGGTGGCGGCATGCACCTATGACGTTTGTTTGCCAAATCTCGCGAGAGCGTCTGAGTAGCAGGGACAACATCACTTTTGCCTTTTAGGGGAAAATGTCAAACCAGGACGCATTGGATTGATCCTTTGAATTCCATGTATATGATGTTTTGTATAGGCTATATGATATTAATGCGAGAATACTTGACATTTAAAAGGTAAGAGTTATTTTGGTGTATGTAAGTGTTCAAATGTCTGCGCTTGCTAGCTAACGTTAGACAGCTAGCTAGCTAGTTTACTGGTAGTTCCTCTGCATACATAGCGTGTTGTAGCTAACGTAACTAGTGATTGATTATTGATCAATACCCCGAACTAATGCAGCTAGCTAGCTAACTTGAAATTAAACTAGCTAGGTTTTGTCCAGTTAACGTTTGTTAGCTAGCCAACTGTTAGCACATCATGACATGTTTGCTCAGGTTAGCCACTGCAGCTATGTGAAGCTAGCCACAGTAATGATTAGCCACGATAGTGGAATTTGCTGAATGCCTTCAAAATAAAAGTTCCCCATTTGAAAGTGATGCAAACGGATACAAATAGTGGAAACATGACATATGTGGACTAGATAGATAATGCTAAACAAGGTCGAAATGTTGTATAAATTAAACAAAATACAATTATTAGTTGATTTGATCAAAGAAATAAAATGGTTGAAATCGCACTGTGGGTGTGTTAGACTTCAGATTTGCATTGGGGGCATACTAACATGCACTGTACAGCCTTACCTCATTTCGTGGACCCAAGATCCATAGGTAAGGCTGTACATTGCAATATGAATGTCATATACACAATAGGCTAGTGAGGTGATTTCCCACAGTTAAAGTTCACTAATGTGAGGTACGATGCTAATATTTGTGTAAACTCTTAAGAATTGTAATCTGTGAGTGTCACTGAGTAGACTGATACCACATTTCATGGATCCAAGATCCATAGGTATCAGCCTACTCGTTGACACCCACAGATTACAATTCTGTCAAGTGTTCCACAGGGATGCTGGCCCATGTTGGCTCCAATGCTTCCCACGGTTGTGTCAAGTTGGCTGGAAGTCCCTTTGGGTGGTGCACCATTCTTGATACACACGGGAAACTGTTGAGTGTGAAAAACCCAGCATCGTTGCAGTTCTTGACACACTCAAACCGTCGCGCCTGACACCTACTACCATACCCCGTTCAAAGGCACTTAAATATTTTGTCTTGCCCATTCACCCTCTGAATGGCACACATACACAATCCATGTCTCAAGGCTTAAATAGCCTTATTTAACCTGTGTCCTCCCCTTCATCTACACTGATTGAAGTGGATTTAACAAGTGACATCAATAAGGGATCATAGCTTTCACCTGGATTCACCTGGTCAGTCTATGTCATGGAAAGAGCCGGTGTTCCTAATGTTTTGTACACTCAGTACCTATAGAATATCTACATACACCCCCTTGAACTTTTTTCACATTTTGTTGCATTACAAAGTGGGATTTAAATATTTAATTGTAATTTTTTGTAATTGATCTACACAAAATATTCTACACATTTTTACAAATTTATTAAATGTTTATAACTAAAATATAGTCGTTGCATAAGTATTCACCACCTTTGTTTAGGCAAAACTAAATTAGTTCAGAAGTAACATTTGGCTTAACAAATCACACAATAAGTTATATGGACTCACTCAGTGTGAAATAATAGGGGTTGACATGATAAGGAAGGGCAGTGATGGGTAACAATAACAAATCAGACATTGGATATATCTTTAAGCATGGTCAAGTTAATAATTATGCTATGGATGATATACTAAACCATCCAGACACATCATAGACTAAGTTGTCGTTCTGAACTGAGCTGCATGACAGGAAGGAAACTGCTTAGGGATGTCACCATGAGGCCATTAGTGATTTTAAAACAGGCACAGAGTTCAATGGCTGTGATCGGAGAAAACTGAGGATGGATCAACAACATTGTAGTGACTCTACAATAATGACCTAAATGGCAGCGTAAAAAGAATTAAATATACAGAATAAAAATATTCCAAAACATGTATGTATCAAGGCACTAAAGTAATACTGCAAAAAAACTGCATCATGGTATGGGTATGCTTGCCATTGGCAAAGACTGGGGAGTTTTTCAAGATGAAAATAAATGGGATGGAGGTAAGCACAGGCAAAATCCTAGAGGAAAACCTGCTTGTCTGCTTTACACTGGGAGGGGAATTCACCTTTCAGCAGGACAATAAGCCAAATCTGCACTGGAGTTGCTTACCAAGAAGAAGTGAATGTTCCTGAATGGCCAAGTTACAGTTTTGACCTAAATCTGCTTGAAAATCTATGGCAAGACTTGAAAATTGCTGTCTTACCATGATCCCCCAACACCTTGACAGAGCATGAAGAATTTTGAAAAGAATAATGGGCAAATATTACACAATACAGGTGTGCAAAGCTCTTATGAGACGTACCCAAGAAGACTCATAGCTGTAATCACTGCCAAATGAGTTTCTAACATGTATTGACTCAGGGGGGTGAATACTTATCTAATGAAGGTATATTAGTGTTAACATTTTCATAAATTCAATATATATATTTTTTAGATTCTTCTTCCACTTTGACATTAGAGTATTTTGTGTAAATCGTTGACAAAAAAAGGACAAATCCATTTTAATCCCACTTTGTAACACAAAATGTGAAGAAATCCAAGGGGGGTGCAGACTTTATAACTATGCCCCAATTACAATTCTGAAGTCTAATACAGCCACAGTGCGATTTCAACTGAGTTTTACTTTATTTCGTCAAATGAACAAATGATTGTCTTTTGTTGAATTTATATAACAACATTCAACATTTCGAACTTGTTTAGCATTATCTAGTCCAAATATGGCTTGATTCCGTTCTTTGTATCCGTTTGCTATATATATATATATATATATATATATATTTTTTTACAAGCATTCCAAACCATCTCTGCAATTTACTAGCTAGCTACCTAGCTGGGACTGGTGACTAGTTAATTTACTGCTGGCTATGTTGTGATCACATTAGTTGGCTTGGGTGCCAGTGTCAACATTGTTAGCTAGCTAGTTAGCCACCATTAGCTAGCTCATATTATTCGGGATCATCATAACATTAGCTTGCGAGCAGTTGTCAAGAGTTGGAATGCGAAGGGGAATTGAGTTTTAGTTTCGTATTCACTGAATGTATAACTATCATTTATGTGAATAGTTACAGCTGGTTTTGCTCTCCTGAATCAACCCGGTGAATTAATATCTAACTCTACTCCCTTCGTCATGTTAGATTATGAATGGTGAAGAATCCGGGCTGGATGTCTCTGTGCACGGGTGATGGCAGCACGTCTACAGTCATATGATAGCAACTCCAGTGACACTGACAACTGGGAACGAAAAACAACCAACCGACCTCGCAAGCTCTGCAAGCACTCGAGGTGAGGCAATTACTTTGTGTTTGATACTGTGTAAGGTCAGAAAGAAGTGACTAACCAAGATAGTTGGCATTTCTGTAGAGGCATTTCACATACAGTATCATGTGTATAGAGCTATAGGTATTATAGGCTAGACAGATGTTTTTCAGCATAGTCACACACTGATGTGCATTTTTGTAAAAAATAAATAATATTATTTTATTACTTTAAAATATAAAAAAATCTCTGCATTGTTGGTTAAGGGCTTGTAAGTAAGCATTTCACGGTAAGGTCTACACCTATTGTATTCGGCGCATGTGACAAATACAATTTGATTTCATCATGTTGACATTGTCCATTGTGATTTCCATTGAAGGCCTGGTTACTCTTGAGCCCAACATCATAAAAAGCGACTGTTTTTTATCATGACTGTAAATTCAGTTGGGCTGGCATAACGCTCCCAGTAGTAATTATTTGAAAAGCCCACTGTCATGACAGCATGGCAGCGCTATGTACACTTCATAACTAAAAGTTGAAGTGAAGTGTTTGCTAATGGTCTATGCCCTTTACTGGCTGTTGTTTTGGCGAACAGAAAGTCTTTGGAATTTCTTGGGTCGTTGTAGTTGTTATTTAAGAGCCCCTAGAGAGACTAGCTACCTAACTTACATTTTACATTTACATTTTAGTCATTTAGCAGACGCTCTTATCCAGAGCGACTTACAGTTAGTGAATACATATATATATATATTTTTTTTTTCATACTGGTCCCCCGTGGGAATTGAACCCACAACCCTGGCGTTGCAAACGCCATGCTCTATCAACTGAGCTACATCCCTGCCGGCCATTCCCTCCCCTACCCTGGACAACGCTAGGCCAATTGTGCGCTGCCCATGAGTCTCCCGGTCGCGACCGGCTGCGACAGAGCCTGGATACGAACCAGGATCTCTAGTGGCACAGCTAGCACTGCGATGCAGTGCCTTAGACCACTGCGCCACTCAGGAGACAAGTGTTTGCTAAAGCAAATTCTTGCAAAAACAGTCCTTATTTTTCCTAACTTCTAAGAACTGGTGCAGAACATGACCATGCAAGTGTGTCTTTTGGCTTCTCTCCAAACAGGAACGTTGGCCTACTTTTTATACTTCCATGACTCACTGATGTAATGTGCCCTCATATTAAGGGAACGGACATTATCCTATACAGCACTGTGCTTTTAGTGTATCTCTGGGACAACATGTTCAATATTTCAATACTAAATGGGACACTATTACTCATGGTTGTAGGCCTATATAGGGAAGCAATAATTTGTGATAAAAGGCCCTGTTCCATTTTGATACTGCTTTTAATGCCTTTTCCCTTTGAAATATGTACCATTAGACACGTGGTCCACCTACACTAAAAGGGCTTCTGCTTTTGTGTGTGTACATTTGTCTCCTTCCATTCTGTTCAGTTAGATGGGCTGCTTCTATGCTGTCTGTCTTTCTAAATATCGACTTATCTTATCATGCTGCAATCTGTAATAATACATTAGGGGAAGAAGGACAACAGAGGGAGAGTGTGTGTTGTCTGTGTAGAGTTTAACTGCAATTAGTATTTAGTGTGCTTTCTGCTCTGGCCAGCGCTCAGTCGCGTGCATCTCGACTGGAGGCAGACCTGGTGAAGATGAGCCTGCATGGTGCTAGCGGGGGCTGTGACCGCTCACGCGACCGCCGGCGCTCCATCGACCGCTCCCGGGACTCATCGCACGAGAGGGGAGAGGGCCAGCTCACCCCCTGCATCAGAAATGTCACCTCGCCCACCCGCCAGCACAACAGTGGTGAGTAGAACATACTGAGAACACTTTCACACAGTCTCCTAAAATAAGATTTATAAGGGAACATGTTGTATTCTAATGTTGACATGTAATAGGAGTAGTCTGTGAAAAAAGTCAGTCGTCATTATGCCAGTGAGTGATTTGTGCCTCTCCACCTCCAGACCGTGAGCGGGACGGTGGCTCCAGGCCCAGCAGCCCCCGTCCTCAGAGGATTTCCCCCAGCGGCTCCAGTAGCAGCGGGGTGGTCAGCAGCCGTAACAGCAGCCTGTCCAGCACTGAGGGCTGCTTTAAGAGCCTGGGGGTGGGAGAGATGGTGTTTGTCTATGAGAATAGCAAGGAGGGACTGGGCACGGGCCTGTGTACCCGCAGCATCCGGACCTCAGGCTCCGAGAGGGTCACTCTTATTGTAGATAACACACGCTTCGTGGTGGACCCTTCAATCTTCACAGCACAGCCAAACACCATGTTGGGCAGGTAGGGCTGACCTCATTGTTCTACTTTGTTATGATAATTTTTGTTTTACCAGTATGATTATATGAGGAGGAAGTCCCCTCCATGGGTTCTTTCCTTTAGCTTTTTTATTGTATGAATGCTGAACAACACTGAAATGTGACCCCTTGGAAATGTGACCTGTTTTGTGGTTTCTTGCAGAATGTTTGGATCTGGAAGAGAACACAATTTCACACGGCCCAATGAAAAAGGAGAGTATGAGGTCGCCGAGGGCATCAGCTCTACAGTGTTCCGAGCCATCCTGGTCAGTCAATAGCACTGTATTACCAAGTATAACATTCCCTTTTACTAGCTTGGTCAATTATTGACTGTTTTTACTTTTGTAAAAATAATTCCTTGATCAAGGGTAGCTGTTGCTAACCTTTGCTCTTCTGAGCCACAAGGGGAGGAGGAGCCTGCTACTCATAGTAATCCTGAATTGATGAACTTATTTGTTGATTGTCTGAAACTTTGTAGCTTAATTATAAAGACACCAAAAACATTTACTTAAGGCTATAGAGTCGACCTCGGACTGTTATTAAAGAGTAGAATAGAGTAGATGCCATGAGTTGTCCACAGAGGCTTTGAGTGTCCTGAGAACAAGTACAAGAATCAATACCACTGGTTGTAGGCTGCTGATGTGAAAATGCTGCTGATGTGAATACGGAAGATGAGATTGATTCAAATGTGGGCTGTTGTTGACAAACAGGGATCACTCTGGCCTCAGAGGCACAGCACTTGTTTTGAAAGATGCAACTTTTTATTTTTACATTTGCAACGCTATATTCATGCCCAGCTCAACTGGCAGTAAACTGGTATCTGCACTTAGGGGAGATGGCGTTGGCCATTTTGACCATTTTAGGAAGGGGGAGGGGGGCTGATGTCTGTGAGTGAGGCAGTCTCTGTAATGGCTGCCTTTGTGTTTTCTCTGTTCACTCTCTTAACTGGCAGGATTACTACAAATCTGGGATAATCCGTTGCCCCGATGGAATCTCCATCCCTGAGCTGAGGGAGGCATGTGACTATCTGTGCATCACCTTCGACTACAGCACCATCAAGTGCAGAGACCTCAGTGAGTATACCCCCTTTTTACCCTACTTGACCTGGTTGGCTCCGTGAACATAAATCATGAGCCCTGGGTTTTCATATCCCTTGCCTTATTAGTGGTTAATCAGGTTTCTATTCGACTGATGAAGATGTTCTGGGAAGTTAGTGTGTTGGTTTGCGTCTCTGAACTGCTGTCTCCTGACTGACCCAGGTGCCCTCATGCATGAGCTGTCTAACGACGGTGCACGGCGTCAGTTTGAGTTCTACCTGGAGGAGATGGTTGTACCTCTGATGGTGGCCAGCGCCCAGAGTGGGGAGAGAGAATGCCACATCGTAGTGCTCACTGATGATGACGTAGTGGACTGGGACGAAGAGTACCCACCACAGATGGGAGAAGAGTACTCACAGAGTGAGCGAATACACACACACTCTCCACCCACCCTATGACCTAGATATTTTGTGTGTATGTATTGATATCTAGGCGTGTGCTGTTTTTAAATGTACACTACCAGTCAAAAGTTTGGACACACCTACTCATTAAAGGGTTTTTCTTTATTTTTACTATTTTTTACATTGTAGAATAATAGTGAAGACATCAAAACTATGAAAAACACATATGGAATCATGTAGTAACCAAAAAAGTGTTAAACAAATCAAAATATTTAATATTTGAGATTCTTCAAATTAGCCACCCTTTGCCTTGATGAAAGCTTTGCACACTCTTGGCATTCTCTCAACCAGCTTCATGAAATAGTCACCTGGAATGCATTTAAATTAACAGGTGTGCCTTCTTAAAAGTTAATTTGTGGAATTTCTTTCCTTCTTAATGTGTTTGAGCCAATCAGTTGTGTTGTGACAAGGTAGGGGGGGTATACAGAAGATAGCCCTATTTGGTAAAAGACCAAGTCCATATTATGACAAGAACAGCTCAAATAAGCAAAGAGAAACGACAGTCCATCATTACTTTAGGACATGAAGGTCAGTCAATATGGAACATTTCAAGAACATTTTATTGAAATGCAGTCGCAAAAACCATCAAGCGCTATGATGAAACTGGCTCTCATGAGGACCGCCACAGGAATGGAAGACCCAGAGTTACCTCTGCTGCAGAGGATAAATTCATTAGAGTTACCAGCCTTAGAAATTGCAGCCCAAATAAATGCTTCACAGTATTCAAGTAACAGACACATCTCAACCTCAACTGTTCAGAGGAGACCGTGTGAATCATGCCTTCATTACATTTACAATTTAGTCTCTTATCCAGAGCAAATTTTTTTTCATGATCGAATTGCTGCAAAGAAACCACTACTAAAGGACACCAATAAGAAGAAGAGACTTGCTTGGGCCAAGAAACACGAGCAATGGACATTAGACCGGTGGAAATGTGTCCTTTTGGTTTGGTCTCCAAATTGGAGATTTTTTGTTCCAACCGCCGTGGCTTTGTGAGACGCGGTGTGGGTAAATGGATGATCTCCGCATGTGTATTTCCCACCGTAAAACATGGAGGAGTTATGGTGTGGGGGTGCTTTGCTGGTGACACTGTCTGTGATTTATTTAGAATTCATGGCACACTTAACCAGAATGGCTACCACAGCATTCTGCAGTGGTACGCCATCCCATCTGGTTTGGGCTTAGTGGGACTATCATTTGTTTTTCAACAGGACAATGACCCAACACACCTCCAGGCTGTGTAAGGGCTATTTGACCAATAATGAGAGTGATGGAGTGCTGCATCAGATGACCTGGCCTCCACAATCCCCCAACCTCAACCCAATTGAGATGGTTTGGGATGAGACGGACCGCAGAGTGAAGGAAAAGCAGCCAACAAGTGCTCAGCATATGTGAGAACACCTTCAAGACTGTTGGAAAAGCATTCCAGTTGAAGCCGGTTGAGGGAATGCCAAGAGTGTGCAAAGCTGTCATCAAGGCAAAGGGTGGCTATTTGAAGAATCTCAAATATTTTACGTTTTTTACATTTTAGTCATTTAGCAGACGCTCTTATCCAGAGTGAATACAGTGAGGGAAAAATTTATTTGATCCCCTGCTGATTTTGTACGTTTGCCCACTGACAAAGAAATGATCAGTCTATAATTTTTGTGGTAGGTTTATTTGAACAGTGAGAGACAGAATAACAACAACAAAAATCCAGAAAAACGCATGTCAAAAATGATTTGCATTTTAATGAGGGAAATAAGTACACTGCTCAAAAAAATAAAGGGAACACTTAAACAACACAATGTAACTCCAAGTCAATCACACTTCTGTGAAATCAAACTGTCCACTTAGGAAGCAACACTGATTGACAATCAATTTCACATGCTGTTGTGCAAATGGAATAGACAACAGGTGGAAATTATAGGCAATTAGCAAGACACCCCCAATAAAGAAGTGGTTCTGCAGGTGGTGACCACAGACCACTTCTCAGTTCCTATGCTTCCTGGCTGATGTTTTGGTCACTTTTGAATGCTGGCGGTGCTTTCACTCTAGTGGTAGCATGAGACGGAGTCTACAACCCACACTCAGGTAGTGCAGCTCATCCAGGATGGCACATCAATGCGAGCTGTGGCAAGAAGGTTTGCTGTGTCTGTCAGCGTAGTGTCCAGAGCATGGAGGCGCTACCAGGAGACAGGCCAGTACATCAGGAGACGTGGAGGAGGCCGTAGGAGGGCAACAACCCAGCAGCAGGACCGCTACCTCCGCCTTTGTGCAAGGAGGAGCAGGAGGAGCACTGCCAGAGCCCTGCAAAATGACCTCCAGCAGGCCACAAATGTGCATGTGTCTGCTCAAACAGTCAGAAACAGACTCCATGAGGGTGGTATGAGGGCCCGACGTCCACAGGTGGGGGTTGTGCTTACAGCCCAATACCGTGCAGGACGTTTGGCATTTGCCAGAGAACACCAAGATTGGCAAATTCGCCACTCGCGCCCTGTGCTCTTCACAGATGAAAGCAGGTTCACACTGAGCACATGTGACAGACGTGACAGAGTCTGGAGACGCCGTGGAGAGCGTTCTGCTGCCTGCAACATCCTCCAGCATGACCGGTTTGGCGGTGGGTCAGTCATGGTGTGGGGTGGCATTTCTTTGGGGGGCCGCACAGCCCTCCATGTGCTCGCCAGAGGTAGCCTGACTGCCATTAGGTACCGAGATGAGATCCTCAGACCCCTTGTGAGACCATATGCTGGTGCGGTTGGTCCTGGGTTCCTCCTAATGCAAGACAATGCTAGACCTCATGTGGCTGGAGTGTGTCAGCAGTTCCTGCAAGAGGAAGGCATTTATGCTATGGACTGGCCCGCCCGTTCCCCAGACCTGAATCCAATTGAGCACATCTGGGACATCATGTCTCGCTCCATCCACCAACGCCACGTTGCACCACAGACTGTCCAGGAGTTGGCGGATGCTTTAGTCCAGGTCTGGGAGGAGATCCCTCAGGAGACCATCCGCCATCAGGAGCATGCCCAGGCGTTGTAGGGAGGTCATACAGGCACGTGGAGGCCACACACACTACTGAGCCTCATTTGGACTTGTTTTAAGGACATTACATCAAAGTTGGATCAGCCTGTAGTGTGGTTTTCCACTTTAATTTTGAGGGTGACTCCAAATCCAGACCTCCATGGGTTGATACATTTGATTTCCATTGATAATTTTTGTGTGATTTTGTTGTCAGCACATTCAACTATGTAAAGAAAAAAGTATTTAATAAGATTAGTTCAATTATTCAGATCTAGGATGTGATGTTTAAGTGTTCCCTTTATTTTTCTGAGCAGTGTATTTGACCCCCTCTCAATCAGAAAGATTTCTGGCTCCCAGGTGTCTTTTATACAGGTAACGAGCTGAGATTAGGAGCACACTCTTAAAGGGAGTGCTCCTAATCTCAGTTTGTTACCTATATAAAAGACACCTGTCCACAGAAGCAATCAATCAATCAGATTCCAAACTCTCCACCATGGCCAAGACCAAAGAGCTCTCCAAGGATGTCAGGGACAAGATTGTAGACCTACACAAGGCTGGAATGGGCTACAAGACCATCGCCAAGCAGCTTGGTGAGAAGGTGACAACAGTTGGTGCGATTATTTGCAAATGGAAGAAACACAAAAGAACTGTCAATCTCCCTCGGCCTGGGGCTCCATGCAAGATCTCACCTCGTGGAGTTGCAATGATCATGAGAACGGTGAGGAATCAGTCCAGAACTACACGGGAGGATCTTGTCAATGATCTCAATGATCTCAAGGCATCTGGGACCATAGTCACCAAGAAAACAATTGGTAACACACTACGCTGTGAAGGACTGAAATCCTGCAGCGCCCGCAAGTCCCCCTGTTCAAGAAAGCACATATACAGGGCCGTCTGAAGTTTGCCAATGAACATCTGAATGATTCAGAGGAGAACTGGGTGAAAGTGTTGTGGTCAGATGGGACCAAAATCGAGCTCTTTGGCATCAACTCAACTCGCCGTGTTTGGGGGAGGAGGAATGCTGCCTATGACCCCAAGAACACCATCCCCACCGTCAAACATGGAGGTGGAAACATTATGCTTTGGGGGTGTTTTTCTGCTAAGGGGACAGGACAACTTCACCGCGTCAAAGGGACGATGGACGGGGCCATGTACTGTCAAATCTTGGGTGAGAACCTCCCTCAGCCAGGGCATTGAAAATGGGTCGTGGATGGCTATTCCAGCATGACAATGACCCAAAACACACGGCCAAGGCAACAAAGGAGTGGCTCAAGAAGAAGCACATTAAGGTCCTGGAGTGGCCTAGCCAGTCTCCAGACCTTAATTCCGTAGAAAATCTATGGAGGGAGCTGAATGTTTGAGTTGCCAAACGTCAGCCTCGAAACCTTAATGACTTGGAGAAGATCTGCAAAGAGGAGTGGGACAAAATCCCTCCTGAGATGTGTGCAAACCTGGTGGCCAACTACAAGAAACGTTTGACGTCTGTGATTGCCAACAAGGGTTTTGCCACCAAGTACTAAGTCATGTTTTGCAGAGGGGTCAAATACTTATTTCCCTAATTAAAATGCTAATCAATTTATTACATTTTTGACATGTGTTTTTATGGATTTTTTTGTTGTTATTCTGTCTCTCACTGTTCAAATAAACCTACCATTAAAATTATAGACTGATCATTTCTTTGTCAGTGGGCAAACATACAAAATCATCAGGGGATCAAATACTCACTTTCCCTCACTGTACATATATTATTTGTTTCATATATAAAATATATTTTGATTTGTTTAACACTTCTTTGTTTACTACATGATTCCATATGTGTTATTTCATAGTTTTGATGTCTTCGCTATTATTCTACAATGTAGAAAATAGTAAAAATAAAGAAAAACCCTTGAATGAGTAGGTGTGTCCAAACTTTTGACTGGTACTGTATGTAGTTCTGTCCTTGAGTTGTTCTTGTCCATTAATGTTCTGTATTATGTCATGTTTTTGTTTGGACCCCAGGAAGAGTAGTTGTGGCTTTCGCAACAGCTAATGGGGATCCTAATAAGATACCAAAAATGTGTTCTCGCTAATTAGTAATCCCTGCCGTGGATTTAGACTGTACATTTACCTAAAGTGACAAACTTAATTGACACTGCTTAAAAACCAGTTGTTGATAATGAGTTGCTTTGTGTTTCACAACATTTTATTTTCTCTCTCTGCAGTAATATACAGTACAAAACTATACCGGTTCTTCAAGTATATAGAAAATCGAGATGTTGCCAAATCAGTTTTAAAGGAGAGAGGACTGAAGAAAATAAGATTAGGCATTGAAGGTAAGATGATGGTTTTATCATGTACAGTGGGGAAAAAAGTATTTAGTCAGCCACCAATTGTGCAAGTTGCCTGTAATTTTCATCATAGTTACACATCAACTATGACAGACAAAATGAGAATTTTTTTTCCAGAAAATCACATTGTAGGATTTTTAATGAATTTATTTGCAAATTATGGTGGAAAATAAGTATTTGGTCAATAACGAAAGTTTCTCAATACTTTGTTATATACCCTTTGTTGGCAATGACACAGGTCAAACGTTTTCTGTAAGTCTTCACAAGGTTTTCACACACTGTTGTGGCGCAGTGGTCTAAGGCACTGCATCGCAGTGCTAACTGTGCCACTAGATCCTGGTTCGAATCCAGGCTCTGTCGCAGCCGGCCGCGACCGGGAGACTCATGGGCGGCGCACAATTGGCCCAGCGTTGTCCAGGGTAGGGGAGGGAATGGCCGGCAGGGATGTAGCTCAGTTGATAGAGCATGGCGTTTGCAACGCCAGGGTTGTGGGTTCAATTCCCACGGGGGGCCAGTATAAAAAAAATATGTATTCACTAACTGTAAGTCGCTCTGGATAAGAGCGTCTGCTAAATGACTTAAATGTAAATGTAAATGTATTTTGGCCCATTCCTCCATGCAGATCTCCTCTAGAGCAGTGATGTTTTGGGGCTGTCGCTAGGCAACACAGACTTTCAACTCCCTCCAAAGATTTTCTATGGGGTTGAGATCTGGAGACTGGCTAGGCCACTCCAGGACCTTGAAATGCTTCTTACGAAGCCACTCCTTCGTTGCCCGGGCGGTGTGTTTGGGATCATTGTCATGCTGAAAGACCCAGCCATGTTTCATCTTCAATGCCCTTGCTGATTGAAGGAGGTTTTCACTCAAAATCGCACGATACATGGCCCCATTCATTCTTTCCTTTACACGGATCAGTCGTCCTGGTCCCTTTGCAGAAAAACAGCCCCAAAGCATGATGTTTCTACCCCCATGCTTCACAGTAGGTATGGTGTTCTTTGGATGCAACTCAGCATTCTTTGTCCTCCAAACATGACGAGTCGAGTTTTTACCAAAAAGTTCTATTTTGGTTTCATCTGACCATATGACATTCTCCCAATCCTCTTCTGGATCATCCAAATGCACTCTAGCAAACTTCAGATGGGCCTGGACATGTACTGGCTTAAGCAGGGGGACACGTCTTGCACTGCAGGATTTGAGTCCCTGGCTGCGTAGTGTGTTACTGATGGTAGGCTTTGTTACTTTGGTCCCAGCTCTCTGCAGGTCATTCACTAGGTGTGGTTCTGGGATTTTTGCTCACCGTTCTTGTGATCATTTTGACCCCCACGGGGTGAGATCTTGCGTGGAGCCCCAGATCGAGGGAGATTATCAGTGGTCTTGTATGTCTTCCATTTCCTAATAATTGCTCCCACAGTTGATTTCTTCAAACCAAGCTGCTTACCTATTGCAGATTCAGTCTTCCCAGCCTGGTGCAGGTCTACAATTTTGTTTCTGGTGTCCTTTGACAGCTCTTTGGTCTTGGCCATAGTGGAGTTTGGAGTGTGACTGTTTGAGGTTGTGGACAGGTGTCTTTTATACTGATAAGTTCAAACAGGTGCCATTAATACAGGTAACGAGTGGAGGACAGAGGAGCCTCTTAAAGAATAAGTTACAGGTCTGTGAGAGCCAGAAATCTTGCTTGTTTGTAGGTGACCAAATACTTATTTTCCACCATAATTTGCAAATAAATTCATAAAAAATCCTACAATGTGATTTTCTGGATTTTTTTTCTTCTCAATTTGTCTGTCATAGTTGACGTGTACTTATGATGAAAATTACAGGCTTCTCTCATCTTTTTAAGTGGGAGAACTTGCACAATTGGTGGCTGACTAAATACTTTTTTTCCCCACTGTATTTGCTGGGGTTCAGAGCAAAACATTTATATTTCGATTCAGCATTGTGAACTCACTGGCTCTGTTGTCTGCACCATGTATTGGTAGGTTACCCCACGTATAAAGAGAAGGTGAAAAAGCGTCCTGGTGGCCGTCCTGAGGTCATCTACAACTACGTCCAGAGGCCCTTCATCCGCATGTCCTGGGAGAAGGAGGAGGGCAAGAGCCGCCATGTTGACTTCCAGTGTGTCAAAAGCAAGTCCATCACTAACCTGGCTGCAGCTGCTGCAGATATCCCCCAGGACCAGCTGGTCAACATGCACCCTGGCCCTCAGGTGGACGAGCTGGACATCCTCCCCAACCAGCCCCCAGTGGACCCCAATACAGCAACAACTACAACAACGATCCCGGCGACCCAGACGCCCCCTCGCCCGCAGTCTAAGGACTGCCCCCTCCCTGACACCTCCCTCCCCAGCGTACTGCAGCATGGAGCGAGAGGCGCATCATAACCATATTGCCTTGGCACCTCCTCCGCAGCCTTAGAGCCTCAAGGACCTGGTCGACTGTAAAAACTAGACTGGCAAAAGGGCATATTTCTCCTCTTTTATTTTTTTTTACTTGACCAAAGGAGTTTATTTTTCTGTTAATTGTTTGAAATAAATTTAGCAAACCCACTTTTGTAATTATTATTAATAATAATAGTATTATTATTTACAATGGTTATTGTACCTCATTTGATGAGTTTGGGCTGTGCACTGTGTGGTGTTACTGTGTTCTCCCCCTTTTATTTCACGTGCGGTTCTGGGCATACTTCCTGGATGGCAAGACTAGTGAATACTGTAACTGTTTGGGGAATGGGGCAAAGCCTCTGATTTCATCGCCACTCAGTGGAAAATACTGTTGAATTCCCTATCCTTTGAATCATGTAACGGTTGGGTTGGTTGACGTCATAGGATTGGTAATGGGATTCTGTGCTCCCTGGATATTCAGCATGACATAAAGACATTAAAATCACTACATTGTATGGTGTTTTTATTCCTATCATTATGCTTATTATCCATTAATAGCACTTGAGTTTAAAGTGGTGTTACTTTCACTTTCTTATCCCTCTACATAGAGCAGGGTTACCAAACTGGCGTCTGAGTCTAGATGATGATCACTGACGTAGTGTGTATAATAGGTTATTTTTAAACCATTTGTTTATCATTTCAGAGACTTGACTTCCTAACCTAGGGCTCTATTAAATCCGTATCGTGGCAGTTCATCTTTATAGCGTGATTGAAATTTAAAGGCAATGTTCCTGCATTAGCGGAGACTGAATTCATGGTAAACGCTGCATACGTTGGCTCAATTAAAAATTACCTTTACATTTCTATCGCGCGATCTGTAACGCTTCAGCGATACAGATTTGAATAGAGCCCTTAGACTTTCAAACTGAAAGTTGAAAAAGTAGCCTAATACATGTGCAATACCTAGCCTGCAATTATGTGGTTTGAGTTGACCTGATTTCAGATCAGGAGGAAAGTTTTCCTTTTATGGGTCATTTGGATAGTCTGCCTGTTGCTAGGGAACAACAATATTTACCGGGGTTCAGTAGTAAAGCACATCCTGTGTGGGGGTGGACGCCTCTGGCTGTGAGATGGTCCAGGAAGGTGAGTGGGTGATGAGAAATGGTGTGCCCCCACAATATGCAAACATCACAAGTTGTGTGGACAATACCAACCAGTCTCCTAGCAACTCTGGCACAGGAACTAGTCTCTGATTTTGTTACGTTTCATCTATTGCTGGCAAGCAAACGGATTACTCACTGTTTTCCCACACAATATATTGTAGCACCTTGGATTTCCACGTTGTAGCAACAACGTAAAATCCCTCCAGCTGATTTAGCAGTGAAATGTCACTGGATGGTAACTTGATGGCTACATACTGCCCTGTTTCGAATTTTCAAAAATGGAGATAAACAATAGAGGAAGTTTTCTTTTAAAAATAATTCACTGCTGATACAATACACTTTTACATACATATATATTTAGATACAATTATTCTTATGGTAGAATAAACATGTATGATACCATTTTCTTTAGAAATATTAACATGTTTTTTGTAGTGTGAAAACACACAAAAACAGACTAATGCCATTATAAAAGAGCTGGGTTCAATGCCTGTGAGGGTGAATGGACATAGAAAAACCCAGATAACTGGTACAATAATACTACAGGAGTAATGAGGCAGTTTCACTTTCCCAAACCACACTGAGGCGGACTGTACACCATGGCCGATCCCAGGCCTAGTATTCCTTCCTTTTCAGGGCCCGCCTGCATTCAGCCTTACTGTGAGGCTACAGTCGCATTAGCCCTGTTGATATGGCTCTCTGGTACTGGTCACAAACTGACACAATGTGAATACTGTAACACCCAGCCCTTACTCCACCATGTTCATCCCATTTAGGAGGCCTTGCCTAAGCCTGATAGTCCTCACAGTGGCCAGGGCAGGTCACTGAAGTCCACTGGGCCTCCCAGCCCTGCGTCTGCCTCCAGGAGGCTCATGATCACAGCCATGGCTGCCTCGTCATTACTCGGGCTGCTGGAGCCTGGCTCATCCATGATGTCAATGCCAATGTGAGCATTATCACCTAAACAGGGTAAGGACAGGGGTTAAATATTTAAAGATTTTATGTGGATAGTTTCATTAACTGTAATCGAGATTAGAGTTCAGAGCGGGGAAAAATACATACTTAGATTGGAGTTGTTGGAGTATGGATAGCCTATGGAGTCTGGTCCCGGTATCATCCCTGCTGAGGGATGTTCTGGAGTTCCACTGTTTTGTATCTGTGAAAGAATCAAGATAGAATTGACATTAAGGAATCACCATTGCATCCTCAAGTATGAGCCACCAACAGACACTAAAGATATCCACCCGATGTGCTCATTACTGACTTCACATGTATGAGCAGTGGAGTGAATAGGAGACTTCCTCCCAGATGGGAGGGGTTGAGGTGGAGGAGAGTGGGAAGGACAGGTGGGAGCTCTTACCTTCTTTCCCCCTGGGGACGACATGTCTGGGGGTGGAGTGCTGGTGAAGTTGTGAGGACTGGAGCCACAGCTGGAGGGCGAGGAGCCTCTTATCCTGGAAGAGTAAAAATACAGGGTCAAAACAGCAGGACACAGCCCCATACAGTCTCAGTCACACACAGACGTTTCCATTATGCACTGGGGGTCAATGACCATGGTATGGTTATGACCATACAGACATGTCAATTTCTGTTTGACAATACAATCAAAACACAATCCACATGGTTCCTCTCACCTCTGGATCTCCATCACCTCCTCTGCGATCATCCGGCCGATCTTGCCTGCCCCTGCCCTTGTGCCACCGGGGATGCCAGGCACGGTCTGAAGGGCCCGCTTCCCGGTTCCTGCAACCAACAAACGCAAAAGCTCAGTCACATTTCCGAAACAAAACAATTACTTAGTCATGCCAGGCACAAAATTTTTTATGGCAACTCATCAATGTACAGTCACACTTCATCCAAGCGGGTGAACTGCTTTGTGAGAGCACAGGAGGGCAGGCTTACCGTCTGTGAGTACACTGTCCATGCTCTGGGGGGAGGCGGCGAGCTGAGGATAGATGCCATCAGATCCTTCAGGCACACTGCCACTGTGAGACAGTGAAAGGGAGAGAGAAGAGAGTGAGCATCATCACTGAGCATGCTCGTCACTTCACACCTCATTGGGCAGTTTATTAACATCCATTGCATAGACAGCCCTACAGCTGTAGAAAGACACAGTAATAAAGATGCAAGTGTTCCAATAATGCATTGTAAATGTAAATCAGCTGTATGAAATCTTACATTTATATGACCCTAATAAAATTAATACAGTGTAATATTATGCATTGACTAGTTAAATGAGGGCTATGGAAGAAAGTCCTAGCAGAAACAGATGTGTGTAGCTACGTACCAGACAACAGTGTTGGTGGAGACAATGTACTCCACCTCTTTGGTCCAAGGGTTCATAAAACTGAACCAGCGACTCCTCAGCGTGATAAAGGAGCCGTCTTTTATTTTGAACTTGTAGCAGTTTGTATTGATCTTCTCTCTCATCTGGAGCACTGAGAACAGAGCCAGCAGCCAGGGGGTGAGCTCAATAAGGCATGATCTCTGCACACTTGACCTCTGTGACATGCCAAATGGTAGCCTGCCAGGTTCTAGATTCATTCATATCACAGTCTACTCGCCATGTGACAGGCTTAGCGCAATACATTTTTTATGACAAAATTACCAGCCATTACAAAATTACTCATGTAAGGCCTAAGACTCAGGGATGTATCACTGAGTCTAAAACTTTGCTCTTTGGTGTTATATTGGTGTCCTTGTTCAATCTGATACATACCTTGTCTATGACATTCTGCAAGGTGCCCAATGTCATCTTGATGAAAGTACTCATAAAACGAAGTACCCAGCAACTCTTGGGGTAGATAAGCCAAAATGGCAGTGGCCCTACAAAAGAGAACAGTATTAAACACAAGTCCTGACTATCAATGCAGGCCGGTGGTATTTAGGACATCTTTAAGATAAGTCTAGCCCACATCTTTTTTTATTGTATACAAATAAAATAATATTCTCCCCCCTGCTTTGCTTGTTTGATCATAACCAATGCCATGACATTCTAGGGCTGGGCAGTATACCATATTTGACGATATACTGGTATTGATGCACGGACCGGTTAAAGTTTTTACTTTAACTTCTATAACGGTATTTCAATGTTTGGTTTGTTAAATGTAATACGCAACTCTGGCGCGTATAATCTGTTTTTCACTCCGCATGGTCAGATGGATGCAACAATGTTGGTGACATGCTACTTTCCACAAGCGTTCTATATTTACTCAATTCGTTTGTGTATCTTCCTGTCTGCAAACTACTGTTTGCTAGTTTGTCTTTTCTTAGCAAGGTGTTGCTAAAATAATTTGTGTTAGCTCTTAATGCGTATCGCTAGTTAGCTGGCTAGTGGCTAGCTAGCTAAATGTACTAAGAGTCAGAGCAAACGTAGCTAGTTAGCTAACACCGCCTGGTACCAGTGCCGGTGTAAGCCAAGATAAGCATGTTTGTGCAACGGTATGTTGTCAGAGAGGAATAGGTGAAGTATGAATATATGTTGGCTTCTTCTTCTATGATATAATGGCTTTCCGCAAACAAATGTTAAAGGTGGATGCCGCCACCTACTATGCTGGAGTGTGTGGTCAATCACAGTTTACAACATTAGCTCCACATTTCTAAATCCTCCTACCTAACTCAGTACTTCTGAGAAAATAAAAAAGAGCCCTACTAACTTCTAATAGACCCTCCCCCAAATCCCTTCCAACCCCATCCAACCTCAATAACCCTACGCTCCAATCTTTCCCTCTCTTCAATATACTTACAACAATATAACAACACATGCTCCACCGTTTCATCGACCATACACTCCAGACACAAACCATTCACATGCTTGTCAACCAGATGTAATGACGAGTTCGATGTACAATGTCATAGGCACAATCGAGCAAACACCACCTCTTCCTTCCTAATCTGACCTTTGAATCTTGGTCCACCGACCTTTCTTTGAAAGGCATATAAATGCCGGCCATTGGGCTCAGAGTCCCATCCCTTCTACCACACATCTATCAAAATGGCTCTGATCTTACATTTGGCCTCACCTCTACCCAGTGGAACATTAATATCAATTATATCTCATTTTAAAGCTCTTTTGGCTAACTGGTCTACAATGTAATTTCCTTCCACACCCAAATGTGCTGGGACCCAGCAGAATCTCACTACTACACCCAGTCTCTCAATTCTCCATAATAACATGAATACCTCCAATAGAAGGTCACTCCTATTAGATTTTCCAGATGATTAACTATTCAGTACAGATAGGGAATCTGAGCACACTATAATTCTGACAGGTTGTACGTCCTCCACCCTCTGGAGGGCAACTACTATCGCCAACAGTTCAACTGAGTATACTGACAGTTAATCTGTTAGTCTTCTACATATCTGCACATCAAATTCAGGAACGTAAACGCCTGCTCCTGTGCGCCCACTATCTGGGTCCTTGGATCCACCTGTGAAAAGCGGTAAAAATGCATAAAAACTTCTACCAATGTAATTGTCAACCAGTTTCCCTATATCACTGACTTCTGACCAATCTTTCCTTTTCTCTACCAAGGTTAGATCAACAACAGGATCTGGGAGTAACCATGGAGGAACATCCCCTATCACCACAGAAGGGCCAACCTCCAACTCCCTCAAACCATTCTCATCAGCAAGCTTTCCAAGTGCCCAACCAAAACCACTGCCTTGTCTACTAGTATATTCCCAACAGTCATCTAGAACAGTAGCAGTGGGATGGTAAATAATATGTTGGCTAGCTAGCTAGCTACATGAAGTATGAAAACATGTCATGTAACATCTAATTAGAGTCACCTGGAAACACTGATGAAAACTTTGGTTCTTACCCTATCGATAATTCCTCACTGGCTTATTAATTTGTTGTCATGTCAAACAACAATGTATTCAAGGTTCTGTCCACTATATACCAACTATAGAATTAGAATAATCATTATATTTCCATGATTCCAACAGTACAATTAACTAGGCCTAGATTTTTTTGCCCAGATCATGCTGCGTGTCACAGTGTGGAAATTATCATAAAAGTGCAGGAAATGCAGAAATGGATGAAAATGCTGAAAATGATTTTTGTTTGGAGTTGGATTGAACAGTATAAATGGAGAAAGCCCCATTGAAATCACTTATAATGTATGTGTTTCCATCCTAGGGTCATGAATTACTCAGAAAGCATATTTATAACTTTTATTATTCAAAAACATCAAATACCGTCATTGTTATTTTTTTTTGTAATGATATGATATTTTGTCCATATTGCCCAGCCCTATGACAATCACATAGCACCCTGTGACATTATCTAGAACTTCCTAGTGTACCTAACAGTATCAGTGACATGGCGAGGTTATGGGATTGTTTTGTCAGGGGGCAGTGGAGTATTTGTTGTCAACATATCTACTCTGAATCCTGTCTGCCCTCTGGGCCTCCATTAACACCTCCATCTGGAACATTTTACTGATGCTATATTTGGACATTGACAAAACCTCACTCACACACAAGCTGTCACTCTACAGTAAATCCAGCTCTGGACTGCCCACAAGGTCCAGCCAGGTGTCAGGACATCACTGTGTAGCGGCCAACTGGTACATCCTTTGCTACATGTTTGTATGACTGCATCCATGCCCTAAAAAATCTCTCACCTCTGATCGACAAAGACAAACTTCCCGTCGATGGCATGGCGCGAGACATACTCAGTGGGCTTGACACGGATCTCATTGTTCATTGGCTGAGGGACAATGTGGGGATGCAGCCGTCCAATGGCCACCAGGCAACTGAGGTTGCAGCCCTCGTTGTCTGGTTCATTGTCGTCATCCAGACCCATCTTGGTGGGCGGCCAGCTCTTCAGGTAGCCAGTACTGTGTATTGTGCAGAAGCTCTTACGGTCAGCTGCGGATACAGGGAATAGATCCTCATCATAATCTAGCCCTACTCTGGAGCTGTCACTGACATCAATGAGTAGGTAGTCTATTGGTATGAAACCAAATTAACTGTTAACTAAAATGAATCACAGGAGATGAAAAATTTAAGGAAAAGACAGGTACCTTTTTTCTTGGAGCAGGTGGAAGGAAAGTCCTTGTCCTCCATTTTAATGAGGGGCCGATTGCACTTCATCCTGCAGAAGAAGGATCGCCTGGCTCCAGAGCAGAGTCTGGATGGGCCGGGGGTGATGTCTGTCTTTACTGGAAGGCCAGCTGGGGACCAGACACAATATAGCATTTAACCTATGCTGCAACGACAGGAACAGTATCACCCATGATCCTTTATAAATATATAGTCCTACTCTGGCAAATAAAGCTACAATACATCATTTTTTGCTATTACAAAAAATTGGTTGAATTTACAGAAATTGTTTGACTGTTTATATTTACCCTAAATCCAGCGTGTCTTGATGTAAAAATAGCACTACCCTACATTTAGCTTCTGACATTTAAATGCTGAGGAACACACGGTACAGGGGGATACATTGAGGGGTGTGTCACTGTGCTAGCTGTGTAGGGGACAGCAGGCTGATGACACACTGATTACAGTCTCTTCTACTCTAGCAGAGACACTGTGTCCCTGCTGTCCTTGTTCTCCATCCCCCGGGCACTTAGAGAAAGGCTGGTAACTAGAGGCCAGGGTGCATTACTTTTGGAATCGATGAGGCGCTCCCGTGGCGCCGTGTCCGACGAGGACAGCTGCTCCTTGACTTTGGCAATGTCTTTAGGATGCAGGTAATCAAACAGGCTCTGGCCAATCAGGTCATTCTGCACAGAGAGGGAGAGAGTACTGTAAGATAAGTCCATGTTACATAAATGACGCCATTAAAAAAAGACAAAATAACTAACACCCTTGCCTTTCGTGAACTAACACTTGTACTTGACTTTTTCCAACTAGCACCGACTTCGCTGATAGCTACTTTATTGTGGGAAAATGTACTGACTGATATGTAGTTGTCTTAGCTACTTATCTTAAGATGAATGCACTAACTGTAAGTCATTCTGGATAATGGAAAAAACTGCAACATATTGGAGAGGACGTACTTGGCTGTAGTTTAGGATTTTGTAGACTGACTCCGAAACAAACAGTATCTTCCCTCGATCGCAGCCAACAACAAACAGAAAGCCATCAGATGCCTGTGGAGAGGAGAGGGAGAGGGAGAGATGAGAGAGAGAAGAAGAGAGAAAGATAAATACTGAGTCACACATGCATACTCATCATGAAACGCACTCTGAGGACACCATACAGTCTATGGAAGTAAGGACACCCACCCTCAGTATTAAGTGCTTCAGTTCGTCATCTGACAGGAAGGCTGGTTTGTAGTTAGCTTCAGTGTAGGGGTTAGCGGCACCTGTGAGTCAGAAAAAGCTCATATGTAACACAACCGGATCAATATGTAATTTTTATTTATTGTATTTCTCTGATGTACTTTATTGATCAGCTGCATGGTGGTGGTTGTCATCTTTGCACTGTTCTGGCAGCAGTCCTACTAAAATCCTTCTCGCCTCACCTCTTAAGGTCTTCATGTGCTGGACAGCCATGCGCAGGACCGTTAGTTTGTCCAGTTTACGGGACATAGCATTGCAGGTAGGCACTAGTGCGGCCAGCTCATCTATGAAGCTGTTCATCTTGTCCCTGCGTCTCTTCTCAATCTGACTGTGGGCCTCCCTGCCATCCAAGCAATACAAAGAGCAATTAACACAGACAAACGAATTAACACATCCATAGTCTGCCTGTATTTAAAGAAACATGACTAATCTCTAATATAAACACACATATTTTTATGTCATCCTATGGAAGGTAGAAACATTTGGTTACCTGGCATTTTTAATCCGGCCTTGATGATCACCAAGTCCATCATTGTCTGTGTCCATGCTATCCCTTTGAGGAGAAGCAATAACATTAGTACAAAGAAATATAGTAAAACAATTATTTTACAACAACTATTTAATAATGATAATACAGTATGCAATGTAATTATGAATAAAGCAAAACACTAAAGTGAGAAGTCATTTGAATGTTTTATAATTAAAAAAACATGGAGAGCCTTTGATTGACATGAAACATCAACATTACTAATTCAAGCTATTAGCTTCTACCAAAGCTATATGAATAGTTTATAAAAATGTTAATACAAAATTATGAACAAGGTTTCTTTGAGACCATTCTTGTGTGGATTCAGGCGAAAGACCTTGTGCCACTAATACCTCTGATATTGTTCACAGCTGAACTTCTACTCTGTCATCCCACTCAGCCCTACTGTCCTTTCACAAACCACAAAAGAGAAATGAAGTCATGACCCATTACATATCCTGTGCCACTTCAAGACTTGTTCACTCCATACTATAATAGCATTCAACAGCCTCAAATAAAGATTATTTAAAATATGATTGGCTCTACAAAATTGACCCAAAGGTATTCCCACAGAGTTGTTGGCTTAAGTCTCACTAAAGCAGGTAAAAACAAATCTGTGCCTTTAGTGAATGAGTTACAAAGACAACAATATAATGTATCATCCATCATCCATCAAATCAGGGTGCACTCTCTATTAAATTAAGGCCTGTCATCAAACTAAATACCAGCAAATACATTTTTTAACACAACTGTAATACTGTCTTGTTGCTTCAAGATTGTTACTGTAGCACCCCTTCATGCTTTGATGCTTACCCTAATTCTAGCTATTCAAATCTACACTATAGCATGACTGGCTCTCCCATATTCACAGCGATCCATACAGTACATACTAACTGACCGGTCACTCTCAGGGTACTGATTATAATAACACATTCATTTTGATTGACCTAAGTTGGGGATGAGGAATTTCACAATACATTTTTTCGTTTTTTCTCTAACTGATATGGGGAACACATTAGTGTCTAACCTCAATTTGCAGGCCAATACCGACCAAACAAGGATCACAGAGGGCCAACTAATCAGACATGTGATTGGCTCCTCTACTACAAATGTACTTGAACATTCATAATTTGATTTGATACTTACTCAAAAGAAAATCCATCAATTCTGTGAAAGCAAGGAAGTTTGTATATTACAATTCAAATTAAGTATACTGATTATTCTGATCTAATCTAAATCAAGGTTATGCTACCATTTGTTCCTAATTGGTTGTTAATTTCTAGGTAGGTAGTTATCTTTTCAACTTTAAGTGGAAACCTGCATGCAAACATACAAATCTGTCACAAAATGGCATAAATGAAAAACTGAAAAATGTGATCACACTAAACCAGACCTAACATGACATGAATATCAAATGAAATCAAATTGTATTGGTCACATACACGTATTTAGCAGATGTTATTGCGGGTGTAGCGAAATGCGTGTGTTCCTAGCTCCAACAGTGCAGTTGTATCTAATAATTCACAACAATACACACAAATCTAAAAGTAAAAGAATGGAATTAAGAAATATAGAAAGATAATTAAGATGATTGGCACATGCACTATCTTCAGGTGGCAAGTAGAACAAAGTCTATAAGCAGTATAGGAGTCAGGCTTACTGGTAATCTGTGGTGCTGCTTTTTCTCTTGCGTGTGTAGTCCATGCCGGGTGTGCCGATCGAGCTGATTAGATCAGTGGAGCCAGGAGACATGAACTCGTTCATCGTGGAGGAAATGTCCATTCTTTGGTCTGCCATTAGATCATCTATAGAGAGAAAACACAATGATTTCAGCACTTACTATGCTCCATAACACACAATAAAAGGTCAGTTGACGTGAAAGCGACTTCTATGAAAGGACACTATAGACGTAAAAATCTCAATTCTTAGACAAAGACAATTGATCAAAAAGTGAAATTAACTGTGGTTGTTTTAAAGAGGGTGTGACACTCACCACAAATATTCATAAGGCCAGTTATCCTCAAAACATCTCACTCGGTTTCTTTCCAGCAATGAACCAGATCTGAAAGGCAAGTCAGCGAAGAGTCAGACGTCCTCTTTATATACCCAAGGCATGAGGACACCACAGCAGCATCATATAACAAAGCCCTCTGAACCTGAGCAGCTGCCGTACAACCTGGACTTTGTGCTGATGTATACTGTAGATGGCCCACTCAGTAAAGGTGATGTAAGAGGACCGATTCATATCTCTATGGTTTGAGATTGAAATGATAAGGTCTTACATAAGGTGAAAGCTATAGCTGAGGCTCAAGCCTCTCTCTCTCCCTTAGGCAACAATCAAGAGTGTCTTTGAGAAGCATAATTCACTTGACCTCCAGCAACAATGAACCAGAATTATTTTGTTGTCAATGAAAACCTTGGGTTACTAAAAACGGATGCTTTGGAATAGTGTTCATAACATAATGTAGCATATGCTACAAAAACCTAGGTGTCAGTCAGAGACATAATTTAGTGAGATTAGTCCTTAATATAAAAGGCTAATTCAGATAAAACAATGACAATGTTACCGAGGAAGACAGATTGTCAGGAGGGGTCACATTTCATAAAAAACCCATATCTGCATTGATCACTGTTTATATAATCCAACCAGTAATATGGCCTTTTCCTAACGAAAGTATAACGCAAACTTCTATGCGAACGTCTAGCAACCCAATGGTTGCGAGTTCGAATCTCATCACGGACAACTTCAACATTTTATCTAATTAGCAACTACTTACTACTTTTTAGCTACTTCGCAACTATTTAACATGTTAGCTAACCCTTCCCCTAACCCTAACCTTAACCTAACTCCTAAACTTAACCCTAAACTGAACCATAACCCCTAGCCTAGCTAACGTTAGCCAGCTAGCTAACGTTAGCTACCTAGCCACCTTGCTAGAATTCGTAACATATCATGCCTTTTTCAAATTCGTAACATATTGTATGTTTTGCAAATTCGTAACATTTACATTTACATTTACATTTTAGTCATTTAGCAGACGCTCTTATCCAGAGCGACTTACAGTTAGTGAATACATATTTAATTTTTTTATACTGGCCCCCCGTGGGAATCGAACCCACAACCCTGGCGTTGCAAACGCCATGCTCTATCAACTGAGCTACATCCCTGCCGGCCATTCCCTCCCCTACCCTGGACGACGCTGGGCCAATTGTGCGCCGTCCATGAGTCTCCCGGTCGCGGCCGGCTGCGACAGAGCCTGGATTCGAACCAGGATCTCTAGTGGCACAGTTAGCACTGCGATGCGGCGCCTTAGACCACTGCGCCAACATATTATACGTTCTGCTAATTTGTAACATATAATACGAATTGTAATTCGTAACATATCATACGAAATGGGTGATGGACATCCACAAATTAATACATACCATATGGAACTTAACATATCATACTAAATGGAGTGTCATGGATTTACGTACATAATAATACGGAATGCTCTGAGACCAGGTTGCACAAAAATACCTTAAAAAGCACAGCCACCTCAGGTCACTGTGCCTTGTCCTGCTCCTGTAATCAGACCAGAACTTATGCTCTGCTCCACTGTGCCTGAAAGTCTTCTCGTTGTAATTTGATTCTCCACTGACCTATTTTTCCCCAGCTCTTTTCCACTCTCCGTATGATGTGTCAGTTTCAGAGCGTGATTACATCGAACAAAACCTTAATTACACCCCATAATTTCTTGCCTGCAGCCAGGAACTTTGTTATTGTCACCGTCACCATAGTCAACTACACTACAACCTGACCCCTCACTCTGGTATATGTCACAACAGACATCCGAGCTGACCATGTAATCCACCGGGCAAAGAGGACTTGCTTCTATACCATTCATCACTGTGTGTTTGCAATGATTTTTTACATGTTTTTTTGTAAGCTGCATAAAACAATACTCCTGAGAATGTAAATGTTTTGTAAATGTTCATTTGTCACATAAGCCAAAGGAAGGCTAAAACACCTACACTGAGTGTACAAGACATTAATAACACCTGCTATTTTCATTACATTGACTGACCAGGTGAATCCAGGTGAAAGCTATGATTGATTGTCACTTGTTAGCCCTTATTGGTGTCACTTGTTAATTCCACTTCAATCAGTGTAGATGAAGGGGAGGAGACAGGTTAAAGAAGGATTTTTAAGCCTTGAGACAATTGAGACATGGATTGTGTATGTGTGCCATTCAGACGGTGAATGGTCAAGACAGAATATGTAAGTGCCTTTGAACGGGGTATGGTAGTAGGTGCCAGGCGCACCAGTTTGTGTCAACAACTGCAACGCTGCTGGGTTTTCCACGCAGTTTCCTGTGTGTATCAAGAATGGTCCACCACCCAAACGACATCCAGCCAACTGTGGTAAGCATTGGAGTCAACATGGGCCAGCATCCCTGTGGAATGCTTTCTACACCTTGTGGAGTCCATGCCCTAATGAACTGAGGCTGTTCTGAGGGCATACTTAGTGTATACTCAAACACAAAAGGAGAAAAAGGAAACTCTGCTTTAAGGTCAGCTTAGCTAGTTGTAACACATCTCTGGTTGCCCGGATACAGTGGAGCAGGACCTTCTTGAACGCTTGCCAATTAGGGAACCTTTTCCGCTACACAGAACCCACTGATAGCATGCAGGTCACACCTCTCCTCACACCACCACTCATCAAAGTCTAATGAAAATACTTGTGTAAAATTTTACCATCTCCATGGCATTCACATAATATTCAGTAACACTCAACACCATCCATTTTACAACACTACAAGATCACTAAGGTGGATTCTGATCATTTCTAATGTTTTCATGCACATGACCTCTATGGTATCTAAGTGACAAAAAGGTTTATATTTAAGCTGTGCGGAAATAAAAACCTTGATCAGATGAGGAGAAGCAGTGAAGAAGCAGAACCACTGGTAACAGGGTCAGGATGAAACTACAGTATGTCAGCTCAGCTGGATACGCATGGTTAGCTTACACAGCACTGTGATACTGTCTGCCATGCAAGAACTTCTCCCTTTCATAATGTTCTTAATGCTATGTCACTGTTCTAAATGTGTTCCTATTTAAGCCACTCCCCTGACATGATCCCATACTTCTGTCACGTTCAGATGAAACAGAGTGTACTGTGCGCTCAGCAGCATTATCATAGCGCTGTAAGGCTGTCTGTAATTCCAGTCTGTTGCGTGCCTTTCTGGAAAGCTCAGGCTTGGCTCATGTAATGACATGGCCTATGTGTGCTATGTAAGTCAAGCTGTCCGTTTCTCAGTATGCTCCTTTACTCAGAACAGAGCATTCTAAGAGCCAAGCTAGAAAGATAGACAGGAGATGTTAAAGCGTTGGTGGAATAGATGGTTAGAGGCCATGTTAAAAAATCAGAAATAAGACTCCAGTTCAAGTTAATAAGATGCAAGAAAACAATATAGCTGGGAACTGTGGGTGAGAAGATCGCCCTCACACATGACTGTGTTTATGTTTGACTGACTGACTGTGCTCATAACTTAATTCATCCCTAACTGTTCTCCCCGCCAACTGCTCATGTGGGCATTTTGAAGTGAAACAGCAGGAAGCTGTGCGTCACAAACGTCATTGGTGATTCACTTCAAACAAAGGTTGTGAACTCATTTCAGAGCAGCTGTCAATTCTTATGAAATCACACAGAACCATGTGTGTCCACATACCTGGATGGGTGGTGAAGGAAGTGGCCTGGCTTCCTTATGTCAGAGCTGGGCTTTTTCTCACAGATGCATTGACAGGCACAGTACCTAGAGAGGAGAGAGAGGGATCAGATAGGACAAGAGGTCAGGTCACAGTGTAAAACACACTGGCCAGCCGGGAGTGGCGACTCATCTAGGCCTATGTAGTAACAGCGAGTGGTGCTCTGATTAAGTGCTTGTTCAGAAAGCTTAGATGGGCGACAGATGGGAGGTGATCTGGAGATAGTGTGAGTAGAGGAGATGTCCACAGATTCTCCTCTATGCCTAGCCCCAACAGGGTAGTATTAGCAATGGGATCATAATCACTGCCATGCAATATCTCATGCCTATAAGACTAATCATACTGCAGTAGTTCTGCACAAAGTACTACATTTTGAATGTCACACAGTAAAATATGGATAACAGACAGCCCAGTACCTGATGTAATTCCTGTAATTAGGCACAGAACAGCTAGGCCTATTTATCTTTATGTTTACCATACTATCACGGCTCTATGGGGAAATGTATACAAAACAGACCACTTCTTTTAGCATGTGCTCTAATTGCTCCACACACACACCCCTTATTTATAGGTCAGTGACACAAATGCACACTTATCCGCACCATAAACAGAACAACTTTCTGTTTCGACTTTTAACCTTCCTACTCATATCATCATTGGAGTACATGGATAAGAGCAATGCCTTCATTAAATTTGGAATGTTTACACCTTCAAGTGTTCTGAGTCAGAACAATCCAAACTATAGCTACACTCAGCTACTCTCATAAACAACTCCAAAGGAAAATAACAAGCATGTCAGCAGAATGGACAAAACACATGCACAACTCAAGGGGAGTGAGACCATTTTGGGTTAAAGAAAATCAGCAACAGAGATTAACGAGCACTGTGTGTGCCTCAGGGAATGGACAAAGCAGACAGCTGGACAACCATTCACAATAGTCTAACAAAATACAACATTTCTGACCGGTCAGCTCTAGGCTTGGGTGGCAGCTATAGCACTACCTAGCCTACTACGCTCGTGTCATCCTTTGACTTTGTGAATTATTATTACTGTATTATTACTCTATTATTGGTTGAGAAAAGCTAATGCTTCAAATGATTGGGTTAGGTGGGTTAAGTGACATGAATCTTCCTCTAACACCTAAAGCAGGGATCATCAAATAGATTCAGCTGCGGGACGATTTTTTCTTGAGCGGCTGTTCGGGGGCCAGAACATATTTAAGCTACAAATCATTTGTAGACTGCAAATCTCAACGCAAGAAGCCCAAACACATATAATATTTGACTAAAACATAATCATATCAAACTGCTCTCTCTATTTTGCGTGGGAATACTTGGGAACAGATTTCCTCAATTGAAATCACTTGGAGATGATTTTTACAGTATTTCATGTCCAACAATGAAAGATAAAATAATATATATATATATATATATATATATATATATATATATATATACAGTGGGGAAAAAAAGTATTTAGTCAGCCACCAATTGTGCAAGTTCTCCCACTTAAAAAGATGAGAGAGGCCTGTAATTTTCATCATAGGTACACGTCAACTATGACAGACAAAATGAGAAAAAAAAATCCAGAAAATCACATTGTAGGATTTTTAATGAATTTATTTGCAAATTATGGTGGAAAATAAGTATTTGGTCACCTACAAACAAGCAAGATTTCTGGCTCTCACAGACCTGTAACTTCTTCTTTAAGAGGCTCCTCTGTCCTCCACTCGTTACCTGTATTAATGGCACCTGTTTGAACTTGTTATCAGTATAAAAGACACCTGTCCACAACCTCAAACAGTCACACTCCAAACTCCACTATGGCCAAGACCAAAGAGCTGTCAAAGGACACCAGAAACAAAATTGTAGACCTGCACCAGGCTGGAAAGACTGAATCTGCAATAGGTAAGCAGCTTGGTATGAAGAAATCAACTGTGGGAGCAATTATTAGGAAATGGAAGACATACAAGACCACTGATAATCTCCCTCGATCTGGGGCTCCACGCAAGATCTCACCCCGTGGGGTCAAAATGATCACAAGAACGGTGAGCAAAAATCCCAGAACCACACGGGGGGACCTAGTGAATGACCTGCAGAGAGCTGGGACCAAAGTAACAAAGCCTACCATCAGTACCACACTACGCCGCCAGGGATTCAGATCCTGCAGTGCCAGACGTGTCCCCCCTGCTTAAGCCAGTACATGTCCAGGCCCATCTGAAGTTTGCTAGAGTGCATTTGGATGATCCAGAAGAGGATTGGGAGAATGTCATATGGTCAGATGAAACCAAAATATAACCTTTTGGTAAAAACTCAACTCGTCGTGTTTGGAGGACAAAGAATGCTGAGTTGCATCCAAAGAACACCATACCTACTGTGAAGCATGGGGGTGGAAACATCATGCTTTGGGGCTGTTTTTTCTGCAAAGGGACCAGGACGACTGATCCCTGTAAAGGAAAGAATGAATGGGGCAATGTATCGTGAGATTTTGAGTGAAAACCTCCTTCCATCAGCAAGGGCATTGAAGATGAAACGTGGCTGGGTCTTTCAGCATGACAATGATCCCAAACACACCGCCCGGGCAACGAAGGAGTGGCTTCGTAAGAAGCATTTCAAGGTCCTGGAGTGGCCTAGCCAGTCTCCAGATCTCAACCCCATAGAAAATCTTTGGAGGGGAGTTGAAAGTCCGTGTTGCCCAGCGACAGCCCCAAAACATCACTGCTCTAGAGGAGATCTGCATGGAGGAATGGGCCAAAATACCAGCAACAGTGTGTGAAGACTTACAGAAAACGTTTGACCTGTGTCATTGCCAACAAAGGGTATATAACAAAGTATTGAGAAACTTTTGTTATTGACCAAATACTTATTTTCCACCATAATTTGCAAATAAATTCATTAAAAATCCTACAATGTGATTTTCTGGATTTTTTTTTCTCATTTTGTCTGTCATAGTTGACGTGTACCTATGATGAAAATTACAGGCCTCTCTCATCTTTGTAAGTGGGAGAACTTGCACAATTGGTGGCTGACTAAATACTTTTTTTCCCCACTGTATATATATATATATATATATATATAGTACCAGTCAAAAGTTTGGACAAACCTACTAATTCATGGGTTTTTCGTTATTTTTACTATTTTCTACATTGTAGAATAATAGTGGAGACATCAAAACTATGAAATAACACATATGGAATCATGTAGTTACCAAAAAAGTCTTAAACATCAAACTATATTTTATATTTGAGATTCTTCAAAGTAGCCATCCTTTGCCTTGATGACAGCTTTGCACACTCTTGGCATTCTCTCAAACTTTTGACTGGACTATATATATATATATATATATATATATATATATATACAGTGCCTTCGGAAAGTATTCAGACCTCTTGACTTTTTCCACATTCTGTTACGTTACGGCCTTATTCTAAAATTGATTAAATTGTTTTTCCCTCATCAATCTACACACAATACCCCATCATGACGAATGTTTTCAAATTTATAAAAAAATTAAAAACTGAAATATCACACGCTACAAGCCTGGCACACATGTATTTGGGGAGTTTCTCCCATTCTTCTCTGCAGATCCTCTCAAGCTCTGTCAGGTTGGATGGGGAGTGTTGCTGCACAGATATTTTCAGGTCTCTCCAGAGATGTTTGATCGGGTTCAAGTCCAGGCTCTGGGTGGGCCACTCAAGGACATTCAGAGACTTGTCCCGAAGCCACTCCTGCGTTGTCTTGACTGTGTGCTTAGGGTCGTTGTCCTGTTGGAAGGTGAACCGTCGCCCCAGTCTGAGGTCTTGAGCGCTCTGGAGCAGGTTTTCATCAAGGAACTCTCTGTACTTTGCTCCATTCATCTTTGCCTCGATCCTGACTAGTCTCCCAGTCCCTGTCGCTGAAAAACATCCCCACAGTATGATGCTGCCACCACCATGCTTCACCGTAGGGATGGTGCCAAGTTTCCTCCAGACGTGATGCTTGGCATTCAGGCCAAAGAGTTCAAGGATGAGCAGTGGAAACAGGATGCATCTGAGCTCAATTTCGAGTATCATAGCTAAGGGGCTGAATACTTATGTAAATAAGGTATTTCTGTAGATTGCTGAGGAATTGGTTTTATTTAATCCATTTTAGAATAAGGCTGTAATGTAACAAAATGTGGAAAAAGTCAAGGGGTCTGAATACTTTCCGAAGGCACTGTATATATATATATATATAATTTTTTTATGCTCAGAAAACTTGGGGGGGGGGCAAATAAAACCACTCCATTGTATAGAATTTCAAGGTCAGATTTCTCCTTTCTTCTCCCTCGGCATATGCTGCTCTTTCTGCAAATTTGCTGTTGGCTTTAAGCATGTTTTACAATATTCCTGACTGACATAAAGCAGCTTGAATTTCTTTGCATATTCTTTGAGAGCTACTGTAGACTCAGAGAAAGCTCAGTGAAAACACTGAGAGGAGCATCATACTGGCAGGGCAGGCAGATATGGTCAGGTCATATAAAAAAAAAAAATATATATAGGAGTGTGTTCAAATTCGATGCCATGTTTTCTGTTGAATCCCTCCCTTGAAACCTAAAGTTGGCTATTGGGATGAGGGCAACATGAAGAAAGAAAGACAGAGACTTCAGAATAGAAGTGAAAAATCAAGAAGTGTGTAATTTTGGGTACCCAACATAAAAGCTACTGTGAGTTACACAGCTCCAGTGGAAGCAACCATGAAGAAAGAAAGACAGAGACTTCAGAATAGAAGTGAAAAATCAAGAAGTGTGTAATTTGGGACGCATCATAAAAGCTACTGTGAGTTACACAGCTCCAGTGGAAGCAACCATGAAGAAAGAAAGACAGAGACTTCAGAATAGAAGTGAAAAATCAAGAAGTGTGTAATTTGGGACCAAACATAAAAGCTACTGTGAGTTACACAGCTCCAGTGGAAGCAACCGAGCGCCACACATAATGTGACATGATGCAACTGGTTAAAGTAAAGGATGATTACCTAAATGTTATGAAGTAGCCAATAGAATCCACTTTCCTGTGTTAATGTGCAGTACTGACAGGTAAATATTTCATAAAACAAAAACATGACCTGTCTTATAGCCTACTACTGTCCATCAAGGAGTTAGTAAAGACAATGCAATCACAATTAAATTTTCTCTGACCCCACTGTTCTCTATTTACCTTCATGTCATATTATGTCAAATTAAAACCATGTAGCATCATCTATGTTATTACTGTTACATTACTGATACACTTGTTGACTTTTTCAGGAATAGCTGTTTCAGATTTTAAGAATAGCATGAAGAGTAATGTCCTTTTAAAAGTGAGCGTTGAAATGTGCAATCCCTGGACTGGTGTACTGTAGCCATTTGTGGGTCTGCCGGTCGCGGTGCACAATTGGCCCAGGGTAGGGGAGGGAATGGCCGGCAGGGATGTAGCTCAGTTGGTAGAGCATGTGGGTTCGATTCCCACGGGAGGCCAGTATGAAAAATAATGTATGCACTCACTAACTGTAAGTTGCTCTTGTCTGACTAAAATGTAAATGAATAGACCGACATAACTTTCACAAATACTGATTTTTTTACAGCCTTACTTTTATGAGCAGAGGGATTTGTTCAAATTATAGCAAAATAGTATTTGGTTTCACTAACATTGGAGCTTGGTAGAAATGTATGGCTATTATTAGACTATTCTGCACTAGGACCTGTCGAGCATATAGGCCTAATGACAACGGTCATTAAATAATGTAGTTTACAAATGGCAAGAAATCTGTCAGTGACTGTCACATTGACTTGATATAATCTGAAACTGAACAGAATCCAGTGCAGGATATGTTCATTACATTGTATCAATATCAGCCCAACACCTGCCTTGCATTGCTCATATAGAGAAGAAACATTGTTGCTGTTAATTAAAGGATGACTATATAGGCCTATAAAAGGCAAATGATTGTAACAGGTAATCAACCGCGCGTCACTAGTTGTTTTATGCAACATAGCTATGACCTCGTTTAATCCCGAGCCGTGGCAGGGAAGTTCAGACAAATCACGCAATGTACAAATAGACAAAAATAGCCTCCCAATCAAATAAAATTACATACGGTCATTCCAGATGTTTAAATTAGGTTAGAAACCTACAAATCGCATTTTGCTCACTGCATTAAATTACACTGTGTGCCTTTAAGTTACACTGTAAGCCGATGACTGCACCTCCTCGGGAATGGCAATAGACAGCCAATTGAGACCCATAATACGAGTAAAGAAATGCACACAGTATACCAAATTCACAATGTTTAATAAAGGAAATATGTTATAGGGCTTTTGCATAACATATAACAAAGTATGTTACTTACGTGTGGAAAGGCAGCACATGTGTACTGAGGCAGATAGGAACAGCGGTAGGCAGAAGTAATACACTGACCTACTTTCCTCCTCCTGTGATGATCGTTGCACCACTAACCCAGTTTCTGAACCAATTGGGTGCTTTCGAGATCAAGGCTTTGAGCCTCTAGCAAATAGAATAACTCGGTTCCATTTATGGACCAATGAACATGGGGAAGACGATATAGGCTATATCCAATGAAATTACATGAAGCATCAAAGGAAGCTACAGAATAACGCAACGATTCAGCCAATGGCAAAATAGAATAGAGTCAGCAGGAAGATATTTTGTATCACAACACATGTGGGCAGTATACTCGAATCTTTTTGCTGGGCTCCTCTTTGAAACTCTTGTAATGTGCCAAGTCAAGAATGTTAACCACATAGCAAACAATCAACACAAATAAGTCTGTCTGTTAATGACCTTGTAGGCCTATCTACTTTGACATTTTATTAGAAATAGTTAGTTACAGTAATGACCTAATCATGACTGTTCTATTTCTTTAGGAATAACTTGATATGCTACTCTGTAACAATCTGGTGAGTATGCAATTATTCAGAAATAATATGTTTGTGTATTCTTGGAAAACAGAATTACAATGCACCAAAGCATTGTAATTCAATGTAGCTACAAAGCAAATATCAGCAGAAAGTAATGAACTATCTAATCTAATGAAGAACCATCACTGCCTGTGGCTAAGTAAAATTTGTTGCCATACCAACAGCCTAATTGAAATATGAGCCACAAACAGTGCATTCTTACCACATCACATTCTAAGACAAGTACATACGCGACAAATATCTACCAGATGAAACTTGGAAAGTAAATGTTACCAAAAACAGAGAAACAATGCATATTCAAAGATCTGGCATGGTTTTATAACATGTTGATGAGTGGTGGTTTTCTTAACTTTAGGGCTATTTCATGTTTCCACCACAGGCTGGCAGCAGAGTATAACGTATAGACATGTGAAGAGATTGGCCAGTTGTAATTTCACATTTACACACATATATGGCTGGCTTTGTCTCCTTAAACAACTACGCTATTTGAATATATAGGCTATTCCAATGCAATAGAGATGTTTCATGCTCCCTTAGGATGATTTCAGATGCATTGCAATAATACTTTTTCTTAGGCTTGCTGAGATTTCTGTCAAAGAAAAGCTTACATACTCTATTTTAATTTACATAATAGGGGATTGTGTTAGGCAGATCTCAGGTACTACAGTAGACTTCTTGTATGGTAATCCCCAAATATGTCTCCATTTCAGACGGACCGGTGCAGAATTAGCCTGACTATTGGAGATGGGCAGGTCAGTGGTCCTTGTGAAATTGTTAAGAAATGACAGATTTGGTTTGGCGTATCCACTGACATCCACAGATTCTCCTTTTGATCTCTGCACTGTGGAATATGATGACATATTAAACTGCACCTGGAGATCAGTTCAAAGTGTATCAGCTGCTTGGAAAAGGTGCTTGTGTCCCAGCTTGACTTGAGGCCTGCTGCATCACTGAAGCATTTATTTTCATTCGCCCCATGTGAACCCTATCCCTGCATACCCCTAGGCTCTCTCCCTGCCACACAAAGGGGGTAGGCATCTTGTCATCTCCTGCCCATAAGCGGAGCAGCTACAAAAGCTCTTCGCAAGCAGAGCCTTGCTGTTATCGCCCAACCTGCAGCTGCCACACAGCCACATATTCCACACAACATGGGCAAAAATAAGAGATTGTGGAGGACTTAATTCAGGCTGCCATTGCAATGAGGGCATGAAAAGCCCCTGTTCCCCTGCTCCGCCCACAAAACGGTAAAGGGGACTTGCTGATCCCTCAGTTGCTGTTCCTGTCATTTGTGCTGCCTCACTGTCTCTCAGGGGATTTGTGTCCCATTCGTGAGGATTCAGCATGTCTCTCATGTCTCTGCAGAATGAGTCCAGACGCTCTTCATCCCAAGAGGCTTAGGCAGACTGCAGTGGATGAACTAATGTACCTTTTCAAGAATTAAGAGCTGTGGTGGTATCATAATGCATCCTGTGTTTAAACCAGCTTTTCGGTGCTCTTTCCCCTCTCCCTTCCCCTCTCTGCTCAGGGCAGCTGGAGGGGATGTGGAGGAGTGTGAACTGTGTGTAGTGTGCCACACAGTGTAGGCTGGCGATGTGAAGCAGCAGAGCGGCAGGACGGGCATTGAGAGACAGCTGCGTCCAGCTAGGTCATGCAGACAGGGAAGGTTCAGGGGAGATAGTCAGATTTCTACACCCCTTACTTGACTCACATCTCATTGTGTTATTGTTCAGTGACAGACACAGCCCATAGTAATGTCATATCATGCACAAAGCTTTTTGTATGTGAACAAACCCAGATGAGAACATAATGCTAGATATGAGTGGTCCACCGCAATGACCACTCTGGCCATGTGAAGCTGTGTGGGGTTGTATGGCATAGGCCATGACCTGCACTGCAAAGACCAGCCCCTAAAAACGGCCACCCCATTGCACTTTTTATTTTATTTTCTCACAAGCAGGTCTTGAATAGGAAGTGATTGTGAAAGGAAAGTGCTTGACAAAAGATTCTGGCTGCTGCAAGGGAAAAAAAGGTCCCATTGCCAGACCTGTCACATGCCAGTGAGCACAACCTTCCGATAGGCCGTTTCCGGTTTCTATCAATCGACCTTTCACCTTCTTCTGATAGAGGTGTCTGGTGAGGTGAACTCCCTTTCCAGTTGCATGCCTGTGCATTTCTCCTCCAGACCTCCACAAGGAATAGTGTGGGAGGGTATTCTGCAAATCTTGGGAATCTTAGACATTTTCTGTTATGCAAGATTGATGTAATGACTTAGGAGCTTGTCATGTTTATCCATCCACTAACTCAATTTTGTTGTTATAATGAACGTAACATTCAAATTGCAGATTTTGTTTGCTGTTTGTTATTAAGTCCGCGTTTTACAGCTCGTGCAGGTGATTTGTGCTCATCATGCATGACTGGTCTGTTGGAAAACCGGCTCACACTATGCACTGTTTTCTGTGCCACTGAACTCACACTCCTGAACTATGACTGTAATGTGAGAAACACTGATTTTTTCACATCGATACTGTGTGCTTGTTGGAGTTCCACATAGGACAGTAGGGTGAGGGAGGATTGGGTTGTATTTCACATCATTTTGAGTAAATGTGCAATGGACTCACCACATCTGGGGGTAATGAGGGAGTCTGTTGTAGGGCTCAGATGTTGGGACAGACATATTAAGGGCAGTGAGTAACAGAAGACAGCAGGATCAGGTGCAAAATAGTATCCAGTTTATTCACAGTGAAAATGTGGTACAGCTTAAAGACGAAATCCAATGAATATTTACCTAGGTCTACAAAAATATTTACAACAGATTTCAAACACTGTCAGAACACTGAATGAATTGGGGTATACCAGCCTATTGACCCTCTGCGTCCCCACAACTCACATACCTGAGCTAAAACAGAACTGAAGTACACCTGAAAAACAGGTATCTTTATACAAATGGCCCCTCTCATATGGACCATACCATTAACCATGTATACTCTTAACCAAAAACAGGCATTACATTATGCAACAGGCATCTTCATTGTATCCACATTTAAATAGAAATCTTGAAACATTCCTGGAGTAAACTCAAAGTGGGAACACTTTCAATAAATTAATATACATGTAATAATAGTACTGCAGGCCAATTGGCAGCAACGTAGGACTATTACTAGTAGCGCATATCAGAGTCCAAAACGTGTACTCGTATGCACAGCAGTGTTCTAGAATATTGGACCGTTAGCTTTCATACTTTTCGAATTCTCAGCGCAGCTCAAACCATTTTTCCAACTGTGAACACATTCAAATGAAAAGAGGAGGTGTATGTGGAGCCACGTTGGTTGGACATTTTGGCGAGGTGCGCGTCCCGGTGGATGGTGGTCGAGCCGCGTAGGTATTCGGACTATCGCGTCTCTGAGTCTGTGGATGTCAGTCAAGATTGACAATACATCGGCATCGCCATTCATTTTCAATGGAAGGAAAGCGACGAGAAGCGGAGTGGGCGGGGACCGTTGAGCAACGCGAGCATGAAAGAGGGAGCGTGAACAGGGCGGAACCAAAGTTGGAGAAAGCTGAATTTATGCAAATACACCACTCGAAGCTCACTATAGCTTCCAGCCCCTACTGGATTGGCTGTTGATACCTAGCACTACACTCTTGGAAAAAATGAGCTATCTAGAACCTAAAAGGGTTCTTCGGCTGTCCCCATAGGAGAACCCTTTGAATAATTATTTTTGGTTCCAGGTAGAACCCTTCTGCTTCCAGGTAGAACCCTATTAGATTCAATTTAGAACCCTTTCCCCAGAGGGTTCTACATGGAACCCAAAAGAGTTTTACCTGGAAACCAAAAAGGGTCTCCTATGGGGACAACTGAAGAACCCTTTTGGAACCCTTGCAAAAGTACAATTTTATTCACCCCCCCCCCCCCTTGGCATTTTTCCTATTTTGTTGCCTTACAACCTGGAATTAAAATTGATTTTTGGGGGGGTTGTAAGATTTGATTTACACAACATGCCTACCACTTTGAAGATGCAAAGTATTTTTTGGGGTGAAACAAACAAGAAATAGACCAAAAAAAAGAAAACTTGAGCGTACATAACTATCCACCCCCCTTGGGGTATGTCTCTATAAGCTTGGCACATCTAGCCACTGGGATTTTTGCCCATTCTTCAAGCCAAAACTGCTCCAGCTCCTTCAAGTTGGATGGTTTCCGCTGGTGTACAGCAATCTTTAAGTCATACCACAAATTCTCAATTGGATTGAGGTCTGGGCTTTGACTAGGCCAATCCAAGACATTTAAATGTTTCCCCTTAAACCACTCAAGTTTTGCTTTAGCAGTATGCTTAGGGTCATTGTCCTGCTGGAAGGTGAACCTCCGTCCCAGTCTCAAATCTCTGGAAGACTGAAACCTGTATTTAGCGCTATCCATCATTCCTTCAATTCTGACCAGTTTCCCAGTCCCTGCCGATGAAAAACATCCCCACAGCATGATGCTGCCACCACCATGCTTCACTGTGGGGATGGTGTTCTCGGGGTGATGAGAGGTGTGGGGTTTGCGCCAGACATAGCGTTTTCCTTGATGGCCAAAAAGCTCAATTTTAGTCTCATCTGACCAGAGTACCTTCTTCCATATGTTTAGGGAGTCTCCCACATGCCTTTTGGCGAACACCAAGCGTGTTTGCTTATTTTTTTCTTTAAGCAATGGCTTTTTTTTTCTGGCCACTCTTCCGTAAAGCCCAGCTCTGTGGAGTGTACGGCTTAAAGTGGTCCTATGGACAGATACTCCAATCTCTGCTGTGGAGCTTTGCAGCTCCTTCAGGGTTATCTTTGATCTCTTTGTTGACTATCTGATTAATGCCCTCCTTGCCTGGTCCGTGAGTTTTGGTGGGCGGCCCTCTCTTGGCAGGTTTGTTGTGGTGCCATATTCTTTCCATTTTTTAATAATGGATTTAATGGTGCTCTGTGGGATGTTCAAAGTTTCTGATCTTTTTTTATAACCCAACCCTGATCTGTACTTCTCAACAACTTTGTCCGTGACATGTTTGGATAGCTCCTTGGTCTTCATGGTGCCGCTTGCTTGGTGGTGCCCCTTGCTTAGTGGTGTTGCAGACTCTGGGGCCTTTCTGAACAGGTGTATATACAGTGGGTAGAACAAGTATTTGATACACTGCCTATTTTGCAGGTTTTCCTACTTACAAAGCATGTAGAGGTCTGTAATTTTTATCATAGGTACACTTCAACTGTGAGAGACGGAATCTAAAACAAAAATCCAGAAAATCACATTGTATGATTTTTAAGTAATTAATTTGCATTTTATTGTACCTAGCCTGCTTGCTTGCACCAGGGATCTTCAATTCCGGTCCTGGAGGGGCCGAAACACCTCTGTTTTTCATCCTCTCCTTCTAATCAGGGGCTAATTCAGACCTGGGACACCAGGTGAGTGCAATTAACTACCAGGTAGAAATAAAAAACAGAAGTGTTTTGGCCCTCCAGGACCGGAATTGAAGAACCCTGAGCTAGGGTGACTATCCGAAGTATCGTGTTATGTGGAAATCCCTTCTTAGGTCCCGCCCTGTTCATGCTCCCTCACCCATGCTCGCATTGCCCAATGGTCCCCTCGTCCACTTCACTTCCCTCCATTGAAAATGAATGCGTTCAACACGGGTCAGTGGATCTCGGCAGTCGCTCACTCGCGAGCGCTCCTTAGACCGTACGTGACAGACACTGACAGACATGGAGCTCCGAGATGCTCAAATGACAAACAAAGGAAACAAACAAAAAAAATGTTTTGTAGGCTTAGAGGGTATTCATGTGCACCTAAACATCGCGTGCACCTAAACATCGCATCCACTTCGAGGATGCAAACAGATAAATTACTGCATTTAATTATGAAACTGAAATGCGCCAACAACTTGACCAAACATTTCCTCAACACGTGATTAGAGCAGTAAATACTCATGATACTGGCATGAACATGAAAAAAAAAAAAATATTCACGATGGAGAAATGTATTAACAAATATATTGGGGGAAATGAACACGCCAAACCATTTATAAGGGGATGCATTAAAAAGTGTGCGAGCACGCATCCCATCCCCACTTAATTATGATCTTCCAATGAAAAATCTCAACTTAATTCCCATTGAAATATTTATTTAGAGTTTCTGACTAAAATCAGGAATAGGCCTACTTCATCCATAGTGTGTGCTCTCTCATGCTATCTCTCTTTATCTCTCTTTATCTCTCTCTCTCTTTCTCAACAGCTGGGCAATAACAGGCTCTTGTATCCTCTAATTCAATATTTATTCCGACAGAATGATGAGAGCAAGCAACATTATACAGTTATTTGATTATGAGCCACTCCACCCATCTGCTATTTTCTGAGTGAAAGTGTCATATTACCACCCACCAGGGTAACAGTGAGCTAAGTGTCTTATATCCAGTTATATATATTCTGTGACAGACCAATCACACCCACCAGAAGCAATATTTAGCATTGCTTGATGCAACTGGTTTCAGTCCATTTTATTGCCATAGATACACAAGGCCTACCATTGCATTGGGAGGCAGGTTTACAAAACAAGCCAGTCAGTGAATACAAAAAAGCGATTGTTAGCTGCAAGTACTGCCATTGGGGACCACAGGAGAAAAGGAGATCCAGTGCACTTCTCCCATCTTCAGTTTCTTTTCTCTCCATTCTTACTTAGGCTCATCTCTTGTAAGAGTGCCCTGAAAGACATGGCACATCTGAATGGCCTCATGTAGATAATGCTCTCTTTCTTCCACCAAAAGTCCTATTAGCCAAGACCATCTTAAGACGTCAAGTTTGTCATTGGTAGCTCACCCCTACCTTACCATATAGTTTGTACACTATTGGAAGTATTCTAGGTAATGAGCCTTAGAGCAGTAACTCACAATGGGTAACCAAATACAAGGCTGGTGGACAGAAGGTCAAGTGTTAGTCTGACGGATGGAACATGGCATGAGGTCTCCTGTCCACACCTTTGTCTTTGGTGACCATGTCTTCGGTAGAGTTGACAAAGCAATGCGTTCAGCAGGCTCTTTCTTTTCTTTATGTGGCTCTTTTCTCCCTGAGAAATGTTTTTACATAACCTCTAGAGAGGCAGGCACAAAGCTGTCTCTGTGTGCACATTTGTTTGGTAACACCCAGCAGCACAATGGCAAAAGGTTGCCTCAATGGAGCATTAGATGAAAAACTGTTCTCTCCATAAGGCTTTTTACAGAGCCAACAATTATGTTGCGCGTTCATGAGAAATGACATATGTTGTATGTGGGAATGTTAACTCTGATATAGTATGTTGGTGTTTTTTTTTTCTTGCATTTGGTATTTTCCAGTCATAGCTTTGTAGCACAGAGGACCTGTCTGGACACGTAGGTTTGAATACAATGAGGCCGTCAACCCTTTTAGACCTCCCCTAATATCCATCCTTCCTAAGACTCCTGGAGTACTGAGACCCTGCCTCCTCTCGCCCCCTAGCCATGTAAATTAGGAAACATTTTGTCCGGAGGGATTTAGACAAGCTGTCAATAGAGATGGTCCCCAGGAGTTTTCAGGTGACTGCTCAGGTTTCCCTGAGTCTGCACGTCAGCTGCTGAGGGGAGGTAGAGGGACACAATACTGATTTTCTTCTTCCCTCATGTAGCTTGACTGTAGTTTGTATACTACTAGTTATCCTCCTTGTAGATCTAAAGGGCATTCAAAGCTACTATGACGACTCTAGAGGTGGATAAATGTCTGTGCATGATCACAAAACATACATTTCAGACAAGTAAATTGAGCATGTCAGAATAATTTCTTGTTTATAGGAGCCCAGTTTCCTGCACTTGCAAAGCTGTGTATGACTTCCATGTCCATCCATAGAACAGGACATCAAAGATCTTTATTATAAAGGTAAGGCTGGTCATTTTTGTATAAGACAGTTTTACAATAGGCCTAAAGAATCTATTTATCTAAGCTAATTGTAACCGAACCATAGTAGCTTAGCTCATATAGAAATAATTTTACACAGTTCTGATTATGTATGATTCATTTAATGGTATTTTATATTCTCTAGCTTTGGCAAACATACTGTAGCATCCCAGAGAAAAACAATGACATCTTTGGATTTGGGCTACTCTATGCAGGAGTGCTCATGTATCATCCCGCCCAGACAAAACATTATCTCAATGAATCCCCCTCATTCCATTTATTAAAAAGCCTGAGCTGGATTCCCCCTGATATTATTGTGGCTTAATCTTTAGCAGGGACAGCAGTTCACACACTGTCTAGACAAAAATAAAAGTCCCAGAGGCTCCTCTTGGAATCCAAGGGCATTTTGGGATTGTGAAGCTGAAAGGGTTGTGGTGCTAGAGGAATCCTGTTCGCACAGAGCTAGAGAAATGCCAGCTCTGGTAACTGGGCCCAAATTGTGCCTGATGAGTAAGCTTTGCCATTGTCTAGCATTGTCTGGCTTTGGGAGAACTCATAGTGATAAATCAGAAATAATAATTTGTGGTAGACCTTAATCTGATAACAAGTCAGTCAGTCAGTCAGACTCAGTCATAACACAAACCTCTCCTAGATTAAAGTGAATTTGCAGACATATGCCCCGCGGTTTGCTTTGTCTTTGATTTCTTCGTATCATATGGAATGGAACAATTTGATTTCTTCCATCTCGCATGGAACAATTCTGATGCGAATTGATTATTTTCCAGAGAGGATGATCAATTAGTGTTTTTCCTTACATGATTGCAAACAAGAATGTCACCCAACTTGGCTATGCATCTTGGCTTCGGAAGAGTTAGTAGATTGGATCATCATACTGTATGTTTGACTATCTGTATGTTAAAACCCGAATGAACAACGACGAGTATGGTGATGAAGTTTTCAGCAGTTGCTTATGAGGCATGAGATGTTGTGTCATCTCAGTGCTCTGAGAGAGATGTCACATAACCCAGCTGCCAGAGAGACAGGACAGGACAGCGTAGGTCCCTTTCCTTCTCTGCTAATGGGAATTCCTGATGAGATCACTCAACAGACCCTCTTCAACAAGCCAGCTTTTATCAGGCTGATTACAGCCAAGCCTCACCTGCCGTGCAACAGGTCCGTAGTATCTTTTGATGTCGACTCACCTTGAGCCTGCATCCCTGAGCTCACTTGCTCTCTGGAAGGGGAGTGTTGACTCCAGCTAGAGATGTTGTCATTGACAAGTTAATGAAAGTGAACCTAGATTGTATATTTGTACTGTGATCTGAGGTTTTAAATAACAATCATTTTGTCAGCCCCATTATTTGCATATTTGTATTTGCCTTTTTAACACACAGCTACACACAGACACACATGGTACACACAGTTAACCAGTCCTTGCCACTATTTATAACACATGTCCATTCTCTTCAGCATATGGGGGCTTCAACTATTGCTTTAGGTCAGAACAAGGGCTTAAAATCTGCATTCTGCAAACTGCAATCTGTGTGTATTTGTTTCGCAACACTGATATGATAGAGAGTATTAGCAAGGACCCTGCAAATCCTATGTTTTTCTTTGGGTCTAAGTAAAGGACTTAAGTGAAGGTTATTGCTCCCAAATGAGAATGACGGAGATGTGCTCATCCCTTGAACATAATCAGATGTTAAAACACTGAGAGAATGCACTCTATTGATATAATACTACTGTTTAAAATGGTCTTTCTCCCACAGCAGTGGAACAGGGCTAGGATGTTCACTCTTCATATGTATCCACTGGGTCATTACTTCAGATTAGTATTTTGTAGTTTCGTTCTCACACCAGTGTTTGTGAATTTGGTATAATTAAGCGATAATGGGTCAGAGACATTGATATAACCATAGAGACAGACTGCATTTTTCTAAGGCCCTGTAGAAGCAACTTGAGAATGGATCGGTGAATTATTATAATAGTTAATTCAGGATAAATTATCTAGCTACAGTCCCCTGTAGCTCAGTTGGTAGAGCATGGCGCTTGCAACGACAGGGTTGTGGGTTCGTTTCCCACGGGGGGCCAGTATGAAAATGTATGCACTCACTAACTGTATGTCGCTCTGGATAAGAGCGTCTGCTAAATGACTAAAATGTAAATATATTGTGAAAATATCACAGCTATGTGGTGCTGTTTGACCTCATACCAAAGATGGTTTAGGATAAAGATATGTAGAAACGGATTATCCAATACAAACCCCTGATCACGCTGGAAGGTGATGTCATGGCAACGGTGGTTAGATAAGTTAATGCGTAGAAACACGTCATCAGGTCTAACGGTTGTCTTGCGGCGAACTGCGCATGTGCAGGTCATTAAATCAAATGCACTCCTTCGATATAAAGTAGTTTTGAAGAAAATGAAAACGTGTCAGTTTGTCACTTTCACGAGGTTGGAGTAATAACATGTTCAGCTACTTAAGACATTGGCTCGAATCTAGGTGGTGCCTTCATTGACTTCTCAAACCCCAAACCCCGTTCTGGCCTGTCGAGTCTGCTTCCCAAGCGTTCTCGGAAGTATCCCAATTGTGGGCCTCTTGGTTTAGAAACTCTTTACTACTGCTCATACCATGCAAACCCCATTATATTTTTGTTTAATCCTCCACGGTGTCAATAATCCTTCTCTGTAGGGTGGCCTGTTGTCTACCAGTCCCAAAAATGTATAGATGCAGGTCTAAAACGCTCTCTAAATACTGGGGAGGCCTGAAATACAGAAAGTGACAGTTGAAAAGCCATGCAAGGCTCACTAAGGCATACCCTGGATATTTCTCCAGCCGCAATAGTAATGCTGATTTAAGTGGGTGGCAATCTTCTTCTCAGTGAGTGCAGTTTTTCCTTTTTTCAAATGTAGACCTTCTTCGGACACCCATCGAGTAACCATTTTATTTAATCTCTTTCTATAAGCTCTCACATATGCCCAGACAACAGGTTGCCAGGACAACTCGATTGACCTTTTTACCTCAAAGGAGGCCTCTGCTTTTAATGGCCACATTGATCTAACAAAAGGTCCCAGTTCCCACTCTATACTTGCAATTTTAGTAGAAATGCTACATATGTGAGTCAAAGTTTCAAAGTATTTCTCAGCTATAGTATGCTGGAGCCCGATCATAAATGTAGTACACTGTTTTTACATAGGTGCATTTCATCAAGTATATTGGTGTCTGTGAGACAGATAAGTCAGATTGTTTAGAAGTACTGAGATAAATCAGATGAGTATTGAGCATTTTGTTGAACAGTAGAGCAGGATGGGTCAGAGCTGTTGCTGAAGTATCCTCTCATTTCATGATTCATTCCCATCATCAGAGAAACCAGCTCCGGATACCCCTGACCTTGCCCTTGCCTTCCACTGATTAACACTCACTCAGGAATGGAGATAAGATTATGTGTGGTACCAAGACTGTGAGAAATATACTCCCAGGTCTTCTTGACGGCTCTTATAAAGGGAGGGAGAGAAGGAGAAAGAGAAGGAGAGTGAGAGAGAGCACAGATTAGATCAATATCTTGGCACACGTTTCTGTTAGATGGCAGAATGTCTGAGGGCTTTAGATCAGGTTTAATAAAGGTACAGATGTAGGATCTTAATTTGATCACCCTGTTGCAGGAGAACTTAAAATGTGTAGTGTATTTTAGGTTAAAAAGGCTTCTGAAGTTTGTAATTTCCACTGTGACATTTCAGACTTGATTTTACCTTGTGAAAAATGTATCAACCCCTCCAAAATGTCCATTAATTATAATCCACATAATAATTCACATTTCCTGTTGCTGCAGGATTATTTTCCTGGTGTAGCAAACTGGCTTAAATTAAGATTCTACATCTGTAGAATTGGCTTAGAATTTATTGTGTTTGACAGGGCATGGCCTGTAGCCATTGGCCCAGAGGGTGCACACAGGAACAGTCTGCACTGTGCACAGCATGTTCATTTTGTCCTCCAAGCGCTAGGCTACCACTGTGTGTATACCCATGTGTGCAGGTAAGACTGCCAAGTCAAGGTCAGAAATCATATTGGTATTTTCATTTTCAAGATTGGTTCGCTCTGCGAAATGTCAAGCAGGCCCTCTTGCTGGGGGTGAATAATTCCACTGCCATGTGTTCTATGAACATCTCTGTTGACTTGATCCCGGTCAGGTCAGTGTGTTTGTGAGCATGTCATAGCTGGGGATTGGACTGCTTGGCTTGGAATGTGGGGTTCTCTAGAGTTTCAAAGTGAGCTGGAGATATGCCCTACAGGCACTCAGGGACTCTTCAAGGAGGCGCTTGTGTTTATCTGTCAGAAGGCCTCTCTGAACTGGATGAGCTCAGGACCCTAATCAGTGTTCACTTATGGAGGGCACATCATTAAATGAGAACAAAACAATGCAATACCATAACATTGAAGAGTATTTTGCATTACATGTATTTGTTTGGGAGACACCCTTATCTAGACTGAGTTTTAGTGTCAGCAGCATTTTTTTGGAACATTACATTTACATTTACGTCATTTAGCAGACGCTCTTATCCAGAGCGACTTACAAATTGGTGCATTCACCCTATAACCAGTGGGATAACCACTTTACAATATTTTTTTTTTTTTTTTTTTTAAGAGGGGGGGGGGGGTAGAATGATTACTTTATCCTATCCCAGCTATTCCTTAAAGAGGTGGGGTTTCAAATGTCTCCGGAAGGTGGTGAGTGACTCCGCTGTCCTGGCGTCGTGAGGGAGCTTGTTCCACCATTGGGGTGCCAGAGCAGCGAACAGTTTTGACTGGGCTGAGCGGGAACTATGCTCCCGCAGAGGAAGGGGAGCCAGCAGGGAGGGAGTATTGTTGAATAGTGTCCTGCATACAGTTTTCTTATGGGACTAGTGGTCCAGCAGCCATCTGTATGTGTGTGATGTGGATGTGGGCTGCACTACCCACTCTTTGAGGGGAGTGTGGATGGAGGTATTACAAACCTCCTGAAATCTGAAGTCACTTTGAAGTGAATATGCAGGCTTTGAAATCTTATCCACAACAGGGTTTTGTTTTTTCTTTAGTCAAGCCCACATGTGTACTTTAGATCTTTAACCATATCATTTTCACTTTCCTGCACTATTGAGACCAAAGACATTAGGGGAGAGGACGTGCTTCGCAAGATCAGTTCCAAGGATGCAAATGTGCTGTTGATAGTAGGACAACTTTTGTAACTCTTCAGCAAAGATACAGGTATAGATCAGTGGAGGCTGCTGAGGGGAGGACGGCTCATAATAATGGCTGGAATGGAGTATAATGGCTGGAATGGAGTGAATGGAATGGTATCAAACACATGTGGTTGATTCTATTCCGGCCATTATTATGAGCCGTCCTCCCCTCAGCAGCCTCCACTGGTATAGATGCATTGCATAGAGAAGGCCAACGATGATCTGATATGATGAATTTATCAGTCTCCTTGAAGACTAACTTAAGACCATAGATTGATGTGCAGAAGGGAGTTGTACATCTAGGTTGCATCCATCAACTACTGTAAAGGTGTAGGTGGGGCTGCAGTATCAAGCTGATGAAATGAAACCCATCCCAACCTGTGGGGAGTGCTTCTATGCACGTGTCTGCATGCCTAAATAAACACTCTTCTGCCGTGGGCTGAGGACAGGTCTGTGTGGCCGGGATTAAGGCTGAATAAGTGATAGATTGGCCTGACGTCAGAAGAACCAACAGTCATTCTGTCCATATGAGTGATGAACATGTATGTGGAGTTGTCTCTGTTGAATGAGTTCTGTGATTTATTCCTATACCTGTGCTGTTTTTGGTCGCTGTTTCTACTGCAACACCAGAAAATAACCCCTAATAAAACAGTTGTGCTGAAATGGGTGAGACTGTAGTTGCAGTATGCACTGTGGGTGGAACCTGATGACAGGTGATAGATTATATTTTACATTCTGGTGGTGGGGACCTCAATGTATGTACAGCACAGCAGTCAGCTGAGATATACAAAATTCCCTGTTTCTAAGGATTAATGCATCACAAAATGTCACCCAAAATGTCACCATTTCTCATTGAGCTTAACATTAAAGGAAAAAACTATCTTTGGGTATTTGTTTCATTAGTCCCGTGTAGCTCAGTTGATAGAGCATGGCGTTTGCATCACCAGGGTTGTGGGTTCGATTCCCACAGGGGGCCAGTATGGAGAAAAAAAATGTATGCACTCACTAACTGTAAGTCGCTCTGGATAAGAGCGTCTGCTAAATGACAAAAAAATTAAATATGTAAAAGAATTAGTCCATTGTTGACATAGTCCCAAAATGTTTTGCTTGTCAACACTCAAGTTTACAAGATATGTAACGCTGCAGCATCATATGATGCAAAATGCATCATACCGGGATGATTTCTGTATTTTGAAAGTTACATATCTTGAAAACTTGAGTTCTGACAAGCAAAACATTTTGGGACTATGTCAACAATGGACTAATGAAACAAATACCAAAACATAGTTTTTGGGAAGAATTTTCCTTTTGACATACACCAGACAGGTGCAGTGAAACATGTTGTTTTACAGGGTCAGCCATAGTAGTACAGCACCCCTGGAACAAATTACGGTTAAGTGCCTTTCTCAAGGGCACATTGACTGATTTTTAACCTTCAGCTTGGGTATTCGAACCAGCGACCTTTCGGATACTGGCCAAACACTCTACTTGCCAACCTGAATAACCTAACTTTTTCTCAACATAGACCTACATCAGATTGAGCCAGAGGTGGATTGTGTTAAACACATCAAAGAGCAGGTGTGAAATTACAGTCATATAGAGAAGTGCCAAAGGGCCTTACTTCGACCTCTTTCTCACTCTCCCTCTCTCCACCTCAATCTTTTAAATTGCTTCTGTCTGCCTCTCTCCCCCTCTCACTCCCTCTTCCTCTGAAAATGCAGGTTTTGGCCAAACTGCCAGGCATTAATCCAGCTTTGTCGATGTGCCAGGTCCCCTCCGTCCCACCCCCAGCCCAGATCCCAGATGACATTTAGGAAGGTGAAAATTACCCATAGCATACACAGAGCAGATCACAGTGTTCCCACACACAGACAGAACAACCTCAGTCCTCCTCATATCCAGCCACTATGGATTAGGGCAGACAGAGCCCCACACATTAAGGTTAAATTATTCCAGAAGCCCAGAGCTTTAGCTTTTTAGCCCACTACTGTGCAGTGCTGTGGCTATGGCTGCTGCTGTCTGTCTCCCAGAGCCATGCTGTGTGGAGAGGCTGATGGGGGTGGAAGATACCATGGTTGGGGATCAGGGGTCATTCATCATCAGTCTCCCTGGATCCTTCTCTAAGCACTGTGTCATTGTCAGCCATCTCCTATCTGGAATATGTATAAACAATCCAGTGCCATCCCTGCCTTCTTCAGAGCAGTAATAATGATAGGAGTGATGGCCTACTATAATCATTCTTATGATTGCATGACCAAGTTATTGTGTGTTTTTCTATTGCTTTCATTAGAATTATAAGTATGTTATCAGAGTTTCCAGAACTTGTTGGAATGTTCTGTATGCAAACATAAGGGGGCCATACTCGCAAGCGTTAGAAGAAGTTTAAGTTTAAAAAATTTCTCTGTCTCAAAATGTGCATCAGCCAATTAATTAAAATCATTGACATAGTTGCATGTAATCAAATGCTATGTTAGCTGTTTCCATCAGATAACCTGGCAGATTTAGCCCTATGCTAATCTACACAGCCGTGATTATATCTGGTTCAAATTCTGTATCAGCCAATTAAAATCGTCTATGTTATTGCATTAGTGTGTTGAGAAGAGAAGTGCAGCCAAAACCTTGTAATTTACATAAGATTACAAATTGTTGGAGTCCCTCTTGCAGGCCGACACATAAGCTACTGGCACTGCTACATAAACCATTTTCGCTGCTATAGGCTATAATACATAGACGTGTAGGCTACACTTACGTGCATAACGTTTAATATGCATTATTATAATCTTCCACTTTGTCACATATGCTTTATTTGATTCGAGCATCGAGGACCAGCAGGGAATAGTGTTTTCCTTAACAAAAGTGCTTGATGCGAGGGGGCCTCGAACCCATGGTTAATGTGCACTGTCATTTTTGAGTCAACTGCTTTGGTGGTGTGTGCCACCAGGAAGGTTTAAAATACCTCTCTAGTGGTCAAGTTGACCTATTTTAAGAAATGCCATTGGTTGGTGGATATAAAGTTTAAGATCTTTGATAGGCTGATGCGGAATTTGTTACAGGAAATAATCACTGCCAGCTGGGTCAGGTTAGCTTAGGGCTGTGTGGTAGGTAGCCTAGCGGTTAGGAACAGTTAGGAGCATTGGGCCAGTAACCGAAAGGTTGCTAGTTTTAATCCCTGAGCTGACTAGGTGAAAAATATTTCTGTGCCCTTGAGCAAGGCACTTAACCCTAATTGCTCCTGTAAATCGCTCTGGATAACAGCATCTGCTAAATGACTAAAATGTTCAATGTTTCAATGTTTCATCAAATATTTTATTTATTTATATTTTTATACCTAAAATCAAAAATCAAAAGGCTAAATGATCCTTGCTATGACCATCTTAAAGCAATTCCATATGTTAGCTTAGACTCTTAAGGATTAAACACAAAACAATATGTTTTAAGTGAGAATTAGGAAGGTCTGAAAAGTTTTGGAAATTCTTGCCTACTTCACCCATATTTAATATAATTTTAGCCAAAAAAGTAGTGTGTAGTTCCAGTAGTTAGCTACACCGCTACATGGCAATTAATTACTGAAAACACTACCAAGATTTGAATTTAGTTCAACTACCACCAAGCTACTGCAAAATAACATCAATTACTAATTGAACTACATGTATTTCACTAATCCCCAACACTGTCGTTTGATCACGTGCAACTACATTGACGATTTTAATTGGCTGATGTGCATTTTGAGACTGAGAAAAAGTTTAAACTTAAACGTATTCTAATGTTCGCAAGTATGGCCCCAATGTGTTTTTATGGTCTTATCATTGGTTATTATGTCTCGACAGGATGTCAGTTAACCATACCAGCCTTTAATATATGGGTGAAGTATTATTGTGATGCATTTATAAATCTTTCTTGATCAAATAGTTCCCCTGCATGTGTCAACAACACAGCCCACAATGTATTATACTGTACTTAGAGGGCTATTGACGTTGGCAAACATCTCAGCAAGGATGATATGAGGTCAGTTATGTTAAAGAACATCATAGGCAAGGAAAGGGACATCTGAGTTTTCCCTTTCGATGAAAATATATCATAGTTAAGTCACAAACCAAATATTGAATTTACAAAGGTTGAATCTGGCATACCCGACTTAAGTCTTCATAAATCTGTTGCCTTTACATAATTAGTTATACCAGCAAAGCATAATGGTGTTATTTACTATAAAGATTTTCACATACAGATGTAGGATCGTCATTTGATCACCCTGTAGCATGAAAACATTTAACTTGTAGTGTTTTTTTTTTTTTAAGGTTTAAAAATACTTCTGAAGTTTGTAATTTCCACTTTAAAATGTCAGACTTGATTTTCACGAAAAATGTATCAATCCCTACAAAAATGTCCATTATTAAAATCCCCATAATAATTCACATTTCCTGTTGCTGCAGGATTGTTTTCCTGCTGTAGCAAACTGGCTCAAATTAAGATTGTACATCTGTACATTTTACCACATAAGACACTTGTTCTTCCATATTTGACATGAGGCTTAAAATTGAAAAAATGGCTCATGCCAAACAGACATTAAGCTATTGTCTATGAACAATAAGTTAACAAATAGCATCCTGAACAGCCAGTTACTGCCATTGACATCTGTGTATACAAGTGCGCTATCTATAAAACAGCCCAACACAGCCCCTATTCTAACCCATTTTCAGTAGATGGTAAAGGGAAGATAGATATGAGATACCATTGTGTATTCATATTCGGAGGTGTCACGCCTGTGGTTTCTAAAGATATCTTTGTCTTGTCAGATGTGTTTGCTTACGACTGGGTGGGGTAGTCACCCTCTTTGTGACTGGGATAGCTTGAGATAATATATGCTTCTTGTGTAAATGAGATCACTGCATACCAAAACTAGCCAAAGATTGGACCCCAATATTTATCACAGATTTTAGCTTCATTCAGATGAATATCTTAAAGGTCCAATGCAGGTGTTTTTATCTCCATATTAAATATTTTCTGGTTAACAATTAAGAGCCTTCTTGAGATTGTTTTTCAATTAAAAAGGTCAAAAAGAAACAAAAATAGCTTCTTAGCAAAGAGCAATTTCTCAAGCAAGAATTTTGCTAGGACTGTTTGGAAGTGGTCTGAGTGGGGACGGGAAAACTGAAAACTAGCTGTTATGGGTAGAGAGTTTGGAACTCTCTTTCTTATTGGTCTATTAACTAATTTACTGCCTGGTGATGTCACGCCATCCCACCTAAACAGGATGAAAATGTCAGGCGGTCTTTTCAAACAGCTATTACACTAAAAGGGCATGATCATAATTTTCAAAATGTCACAGTATTATTCAAGTTTTAAGTTTTAATGTCACATGCAGTGTACAGTGAAATGCCTTTCTTGCAAACTCAAAACCGAACAATGCAGTAATCAATAACAATGTAATACTAGAAAATAACATAAGGTAGAACAAAAACACACAAGAAATAAAAACAAGAAATAAGAACACAATAAAGTAAGTAAGTAAGCATACTATATACAGGGTCAGTTCCAGTACTATATTTACAATGTGCAGGGATACTAGATATGTATAGGAGTAAGGTGACTAGGCAACAGGATATAAGATAAACAGAGTAGCAGCAGCTTGTATGTGAGTGGGTGTGCGTGCTTATAGAGTCAGTATAAATGTATGTGCATATGATGTGTGTGTGAGCAAATGATGGAGTGAGTGTTTGTGTGTGTGTTGGAGTGACAGTGTGCGTGTGCATATTCCAACCTCATAGTGTGGAAATATATATAAAACACAGGAAAATCACGTTTTTAACTGCACTGGGCCTTTAAGGTAGGTCACAAGTGTATATGTGTTGTTTCATTATTCACTTCAGAATAGAGTATAATCATACATAAACAACACCAGTATGTGTCTTGAAGATGTGGACACACTCTAGGTTAGAACTTCATCAATGTCTTTCTTTATCCTCCCTTGCAAAGTCAACAGACAGCAGAGGAGGACGATTAGGCCCTGGCTTATGGTTCTGTGTTCAGGCAGCCCACAGTCACATTTAGATTAAGAGCTACTGAATCCTTCCACAGGTGGCTTTTGACCCAGTTAGTTGACCCGTTATGACCGTTGACATGATTTACCAAGCTTTTGTTATGTACCAGCACATTTCAAAACAAGAGTGTTAAAATCTACATGGCTAACGTCAAGAATTTACACATAGAGCAAGTTGAGTGAACACACCATTAATTTAGCTGAACTGACAATAGGCATAGATTATGTACCAGTGGGAACTGTGGTTGACATCCTGGCACCAGCCAAGCTTTCTTCTCCAGTTCCTTCTTTTCCAGTGAGGGCTGCTGGGATGTGTCTGGGGTGTTATCCACAGTTGCCCACCCGTGTGTCAATTTAGACTAGATGGATGAATTGGTTGCCATAGTGAAGGCATATCTGGGGCATTTACACAGCAGGACCTTCCTCTCTCACAGATGGAGCAGATTCCCTCATTGAACCATCCATCAAAACAGTACAACCAGACTCCTACACATTCATAAAGAGTTATGCTATCAAATCTGTTATGTAAAGCTGTAAGCAACTGTGTTTTATTATCATGTGTTTATATGGATGTCCAAACCTCAGTTTAACCGCATGAAATTAGCTTTTGTCATGGGAGAATGTATGTTGATACAGAAACATAGACTGCTTGGTGCAGTCCAATGGTTTCTCTGTTTCTCTAGCCCGCAGGAAACAAGTTCTAGATGTCCCTCTTTCAGAGTGTGCCCATCAGATATCCAACAGTTTCCTATCAGTCACTTTCTATTTGAAGCACGTCAAATTCCACATACCTGTGTTCTATCTCAGAGGGAGACTTTTCATGGACAGTTGATGTGTGATCAAAACATAATTGTAAGGTAAACTATCTGAAATAGTTTGGAGAAAATATGAGACACTCGTATGTTTGTAAGAAAACGTGAGTATCTGGGAATGTGTGTGTGCTTGAATGCACCAACATGGTTCCCGTTACGGAGAACAAAGCCCTTATTTGTTCCCAACAGCCTCGCTCAGATGAAACTTCAGACTATTATGAGAGCTACTGAAGGATTGGGGGCTTGGGTTAGCTACATGTGACTCTCTAGCTAGCAGCCTACCTTTGTCTCAGCCTATTGGAAACTATGCTATGCATTTACTGTAGGAACGTCACACCAGAAGTCTTAGGATGCCTGAGAATGTAACACCTACCTATTAAACTTGACTATATTCTGTGGTCAGTCTCAATGTTTGGGAAGATGGAGGCACTGCCAATCAGCCATACTAGAGATTTTAGTGGTCTGAGCATGACATGTATGTCATATCCTCTCTATGACGCCAACAGTACTGTGTCTGCCCCACCCCCAAACCCAGGAGCAGCTTAAATCCACCAGGCAGGCATTGTGAAAGACTCCAACAATACAGCCATAGAGAGCGAGATGGAGAGCGAAAGATGGAGACGGTGTGTGGGGCTCAGCGTGTCCCCCTGCCACTGAGAGGCCTCGGGCTCCTGGCTCTCCTGGCTTCCCTAACAAGCGACACACACTTCAGCTCAGATGTTTTCTCATGACTGCTAAAGAGCTTTCAGCCTGCTCTCTAATAGAGCCCTTTATGAGGGAGCGGCGGGGTCCGATTTGTCTTCTGTAAATACTATATGGCATGCCATTGTCAACAGGGGCCAGCCCATCTGTGGGAGGCAGAAGGCCTTGATTTATCCCCTTTTTTACCCTGTTGCAAATGCATTGTATTTTCTTTAAGCGTGGGAACACCTCTATGGGGAGAACCTTCTCAGGAAAGGGCACATTTTAATGGCTTAAGAGACTAGTCAGAATAAACAGTCAAATGAAGGTCCAACATGGAGGGAACTGAACAGAAGTTCCAGTCCACTGCACTGAGAAGAGAGTTGAAGTAAAGGCAAGCTTCTCCAAGGAGCAGCCATGATGACAGCTCAATATGAATTTTGGAATTCAGAATTCCATCCTGAACACCAACATCATTCCACTGTGTCATTTCATAATGCAGAAAATAACATATTCTGAAGGCTTCTGCGATAAAATGCCTCAATACTGAAGCATTTCTTTTAATTGTCAGGCTGTTACGTTATCAGTTATAAGGGTGTGGGTCAGTTTGTTCTTGTACCATGTGAGTGTTATATTGTGACGTATGTAAACTGGTTTTACATGTGTGGGATGACTTTTACAGACTGACCCTGGATTTCCACATGCAGTTAATTTGTTTAGCAGGAGGACCTTTGTGCAGTGGGTGTAGGTCCCCATGCTCTGTGACATGACAAACACGTCAAGGCTCATCTGAGAGGAAGTTTCGTGTTTAGCTGTGTCTTGAGCTGCAATACCATGTGCTATGACTGTTTAAAGAGAGGGCAAGTCCTATAAACCCCCACCCATGAAGAGCAAACGAGGTCCATAAACACACACAAACAACATGTTCTGGGACTGAGGACCTCAGGTCCCCAGACAAAGTAAAGGCACTGTAACTGCTTTCTATAATGAGTATTTCACATGGTTATGCAATCTCATGTAATAATCAGGTGTGATTTTAGAGCTGCTGTTATTTGTTGGTGCCTGTGGTATGGTCAAGGGTCAGAGGTCAGAGCTGTGTCCAAAGGTTAAGCATGTCACTGAGGTGGTAAATGGAGTTGTTTACAGGTCTCCATTTTGAGTTAACCAGACTGTTGTATTATATAGTATAAACTATTTAGGCCTACTGCAGGCCTACAGGTCCTTCAGAAAGTATTCACACTCATTGACTTTTTCCACATTTTGTTGTGTTACAGCCTGAATTTAAAATGAATTAAATTGAGATTTTGTGTCACTGGCCTACAAACAATACCCCATAATGGCTGTCTAGCAATGATCAACAACCAACTTGACAGAGCTTGAAGATTTTTTTTTATAATAATGTGCAAATATTGTACAATCCAGGTGCGCAAAGCTCTTAGAAACGTACACAGAAAGACTCACAGCTGTAATCGCTGCCAAAGGTGATTCTAACATGTATTGACTCAGGGATGTGAATACTTATGTAAATTACATATTTCAGTATTTCATTTTCAATACATTTGCCAACATTTCTAAAAAGACAAATCTTACTTTGTCATTATGGGGTATTGTGTGTATATATATAAAATATATATATTTAATCCATTTTGAATTCAAGTTGTAACACAGAAACATGTGGAATACGTCAAAGGGTATGAATACTTTCTGAAGGCAATGTATATCTGGTGTTGATGTTGCTGTTAATTTTGAAGTGGAAGAACGATTGCATTGGTGATTGCAATACACTTCTGTCCAACATGTGTTTTCAGTTAATACTTGTACAGTCATTTGTCCCCAACACTCTTTGGAAAACATGTTTAAAATCTGTGGTATTCACATTCTAATTAGCAGGTTGGTGTGATCATCTGTCTCAGCCACTGTAAAATGGCCTCTAGGCTTGTTCCAGAGTTTTTCCAGAGTTTGAGTTTAAGCTATAGGTAGACTCAGTGATATTACGTAGATGCAGAAAGTAAACAGCATAGTGGGTCAATTTCCACAACAACTAAGAGCGTTGAAGCACGAGGCTCAACTTCTCCCCTGTTTTGGTGCCTTGGCTACCATGCTGTAAAACAGCGTGAAGCGATCCCATGCACATGTGAAGATACTGTGTGTGACTGTGTGAGAGCGAAGTCTTGCATCTCGCTCATCTCAATATCTGTGGTGCTGCTCGTGGCAACGTCATTTAGCTGAGTCTACCTTTAATGATGTCATAACCCTGTGTGTATAATCCATATGTTATTGCATTGAGAAATACTGTATGTGTACGTGAGTGTTATTTAGTATTTTATTACAATCCCCATTAGCTACTGCTAAAGCAGCAGCTACTCTTTCTGGGGTCCACACAAAACATAAAACATAAAACATGACATTTTTACATTTTAGTCATTTAGCAGATGCTCTTATCCAGAGCGACTTACAGTAGTGAGTGCATACATTTTCATACTAGTCCCCCCGTGGGAATCAAACCCACAATCGTGGCGTTGCAACCGCCATGCTCTACCAACTGAGCTAAACAGAACTAATACGACATTAATACATAACAATAATAGACAGGTAGATCACAAGGACAGAACTACATACATTCAAAGTAAGTATAAACACTTTCATACATTTATGTCTTCATAATCATGTTATTCATATACGCTACTGAATACAAGAGCAACACACAAAAAGGAAATTGGAAATGCAATAACAAGGATTGTGTTGCAAATAGGCATAGACTTTTCGCTAAATTCCCCTGACGTGAATATAGCAACATTGTTTTGCTAAATTCCCTGACGTGAATAAAGCTGCCTTGTTACCATAGTTAGCGTAGTTACCACCCACAATGGGTTTCCCTGGGATAAAATGCAACATTCATGAACATGAAATAACCAGGCCTTGAATTTTGAGCCTGAGTTATTGTGCTAGGCTTTGGACCTGCTCAAATATTAACAATATCCCTGTGAATCAGATGGAATTGTTACGGCTCCTACTCATATAAAATGAACCAGAATCAGATTGGAGTTTCACCTAAGGTCCTTGGCTCCCACTGAGGCTTTCACCTCAACCACCGTGATCAGAGTTAACTGACGTGTAGTTTCCTCCCTCTAAAGTTTCAACTTAATGGTTTCTACCTCAGCAACTTGTCTTACATTTCCACCCTCATGCCCTACACCACATTCACACACAGTAGCGTCCACCAGTCACACACATACACACATATCAGTACATACTTAGGTATCAACTCAAGGACAGAACTACATACATTTAAAATAAGAATACACACTTTATACACTTAAAGATGCACTATGCAGAAATTGCTCCGTCATTTACTGGTTGCTAAAATTTGAATAGTTTGCCTAACTTCAGTTTGTGACAAAACAAGCAAGTATAGTGTAGAGAATCATTGTAGAGAAATGATATTCTTCATAACCAAAAATATTGTATTTTCAGCTGTTTAAAACTGGTGTACAAACCGAAAGTAAAAGACTCAAAAACGAAACTTAAGAACGTGAAGCATAGAAATAACTAACATAGAACAAATCTACCGCTTCCTAGACTTGTTATCAATGAGAATGACAGATCTACAACTCACCTTTCTATGTGAATGTAGTCGGTCGCCCAAAAAGTTACATATTACAGCTTTAAACCTAACATTACATATATCAATAATGTGTTGCTCTACTGAGGCAGGCCCTGATATCTTAATGTCACTGCACCAATGTTCTTTAAACAACCCGAGTTATTCTTACAACACCAGTTAGTCAGTGAGCTGAGCAGACTATCATATCATACAGAGCATGACTGAAGTCCTTACCCTACTGAGGCTTTGCTTACATGTTTTCTCTAAGCAGGCCCTGATATCCTAATGCCAAGGGCACATCTTGTCTTTAATTTTAACCCAAACACCAGATCTGCTTGGGAGGGAGATGCTACAAGCTATTTAGGTCAGAGGCAATGTGCTGTGGTGCTGTTCTATTCGTTTTTAAAGCCGTTTTTGCCACTTGCTTGAGTGATTTGAGAGTTCCATGCTATCATGGCTCTATATATTACTGTGTTGCCTTGGATTTGTTTTGGCTATAGGGACTGTGAAGAGACATCTGGTTGCATGTCTTGTGGAGTATGAATGTCTTTCAGAGCTGTATGTTAGTTGATTGAATAGACATTTTGGAGTTTTTAACACAATAATATTTCTTACAAAACGAGAAGTGATGCAGACAATCTCTCTTCTACTTTGAGCCAGGAAAGATCAACATGCATTTTGTTGACATTAGCTCTATGTGAACAATGCAGGGCAAGACGTGCTGTTTTGTTTTGGACCAGCTGTAGCTTTATTATGTCTTTCTTTGCAGCACCTGACCATATTACCGGGCAGTATTCAAGATAGGATAAAACTAGAGCCTGTAGGACCTGTAAGAATGCTGAGCATGTCTTTATCACAGACATACCTCTTCCCATCTTTACAACCATTGAATAAATATGCTTTGACCATGACAGTTTACAATATCAGGTAGCACCAAGCAATTTAGTCTCCTCAACTCGCTCAATAGCCACATTTTCCATTATCAGATCCAGCTGAGGTCTAGACCTTAGGGAATTATTTGTTCCAAATACTATGCTCTTAGTCTTAGGACTAATCTAGGACTAATCTAGTCTCAGAACTAATTTGTTACTGACCACCCATTCTGAAACTAACTGCAACTCTCTGTTTAGAGTTGCAGTGATTTCACTAGCTGTGGCTTCTGGCGTGTATAGGGTTGAATAATCAGCATACACAGGCTTTGTTTAAGGCTAGTGGTAGATCATTAGTAAAAATAGAAAACAGTAACGGGCCAAGACCACTTCCTTGCGGAATACCACACTCAACATGTTACGCTTCCATTAAAGAAAACCCTCTGTGTTCTATTGGATAGCTTTCGATCCACAATATGGCAGAGGGTGTAAAGCCATAACACATACATTTTTCCACTAACAGATTATGGTCAATAATATCAAAGGCTGCACTGAAGACTAACAGTACAGCTCCCACAATCTTCTTATTATCAATTACTTTCAGCCAGTCATCAGTCATTTGTGTCAGTGCAGTACAGGTTGAGTGGCTTTCTCGATAGGCATACTGAAAGTCTGTTGTTAATTTGTTCATAGAGGAATAACATTGTATCTGCTGGTCAAACAAAACAAAGTCCAAAAGTTTGCCAAGAGCCAGCAGTAGACTGATTGGTCGGCTGTTAGAACCAGTAAAGAGGAATGACTTTAGCTTCCTTCCAGGTTTGAGGAATGTGAACAACACGCTGTGGGCTCTGCTTGGAGAGATGCTCCACCACTATCACACATCTCAGATCTGTCAGGGCTGATGCATGTGTCTGTCTGCCATGTTCACCACACACTGTTGGCAGGAAGGATATGCAACTAGCCACCATCATAGCTGCGGTAGCTGACACTGGAGGGACTCACACCCTAAAATCCTTTACTGTATATGTGCGAGAGCACTGCCTCAGGTGACCATGTGTCTGTTTTGTCTGGCCCTCATTGGCAGCTGCAGCCTCACACTCTGTGTCCAAACAAGTGGATTTGACTCAGGATGTTTGATATCACAAGGGCAGTTTTATTGTGTCTCCACGGTTTCCCTACGTACCAACATACATGGTTGTTTGGGCCAGATAAGATCCTGAAAGAATAGCCACAGACCAGAGCAGAGCTTCAGTTAAGCCACCAGTATCAGGACCATGAGAGAGAGACCATGGAGCTGCTTAGGAAGGGGTCATGAAGAGGTCACTGAGGACTAGTAGCTGGTGGTGTTGTTACTGCTGCACTGTGTACTAACTGTCATTACTGAAGCGTGTATTTAGTCATATAACCATTACTGTAAATGTATTTATGTTCTGCTATTTCTTTATTGTTCTGCGATGCTTTAGCATATTCCTCTAGTAATAACATGTGCACTCTTGTTGGCCGTACCCATCCTTCAACTCCAAGGACTTCAGCCATGTATGTCTTTTTAGCACCCAGGATTATGATTATCTCTCTGAGCACTGCTTTACAGCTTAGGTCTGAATTGTAGAACAACTGATTCTGTATCTATATTCAGTTGTTTACATTTATTTTCTTGTTGCATGCACAATACCTAGCTAGTCCTGCCTCATTCTGAAACTAGAACAGATCGATCAATCCACAGGTGTCAGGAGATAATATATCCAAAATGCATAGCTAATATTTTCAAGCAGCTGAAAGGATTTTCTCCTGTAATAAGAGGGTGTGTTCATGCTAATGACTGATATTTCCCATGTCCCCATGCTCCTCTACAGGAGACCTGGTGAGGTCTGCACCTGGTTAGAAAATGTACAGGAGAGTGTTTGTCGCTCCAGGGGTTTGAACCTGTGACCTCTCTATAATAACACTAATCACCTACACACGCAAGGAGTTGTTCAACTATTCATGGCTTAGTTCTCTCACCTGATTAGAGAAACAGGTGTAAAAGGGTTGCAAATGGAGGGTATATTACTGGAAACTTTCAAAGTTTACCAGTAAACTAGCAGAATTTTGGTAGCTTTCAAGGTTTTGGGGTAATTTTATAAAATGGCATCTAGTGGCCTTTTTGGGTACTTCAGATTAACACATGTCCATAATTATTTCTGGCCCTCTGTGTGGCCTTATCACATGGACAATATATACAATAATAAAATAAGATGATTTTAAAATACAACATTGAATAACAAAGCTGTAAAACATTATCCTAAATATAAATCATCAAGTTAGTGAATACCATTGGTGTTTAATATTAGGATTTCAGCATGAAATATCCTTTATTCATTTTCTTTACACACTTTTCTTTATTTTACTATGTCCATAAGTCTTTGTTGCAAATCATTTTTTGTCATTAATTAGGCTATTTTCTCTTGAACCATATGGTTTATCCACTAGAAACTCATGGACAATATGGACAGATATAAAAAAAAATATGAATACATTTTATTCAACTATAAATTACCAAAGTCACCATAGATTACTGAAGATTCTGGTAACTTTGGTAAATTACCGGTAGCTTTGCAACCCTAGTTCTGTAGTAGGACACTTAAGTAGTGTCATAACAAATGGGTATGCTTTCCGCCCAAGTGCAGTTTTGATTTCTTTGCTTGATTATTCCTTCCCCATCTGTAGAAACTTGCCTCAAGCAAATCCAAGTAACCTTCAGAATTATTATTTTACGCTTTATTTGAAACAGGGACAATGTACAGCAAAACATAAGTCTCAGAAGTGAGAAGTGATGTGTTAGCTAACATCTATTGCACACTGTGCATACAAAGTATTTTATATTGTTGAAATTCTCAGCCTATCCATTGTAAGCCTGTCCCTTGCTCTTGGGTCTTTCTAAAATACACCTTTGGGGGATGAGTGTCCCCAGTATCTGCAACCACGATACAAAAGCAACAAATACATTTTCACTGGAAACCATCAAAGGTAAATACATTTTTATTGCCGCATTAGTGTTTATCTTTAACATCATAAAAAAGGTACCACATCCACCATTCTGGGATCCTATTTCAACCATGCCTGAACATTGTCTATGTGCCTGAACGCTAAAAGAATGTGCTCCACAAAAATCTTTGCAACATGATACAATGCCATTGTGAGTGAAACCAAACTTTCCCCCATCAAGTGATAAACATGGGGCCACAGCAATTGTTCAGGTGCAAGATCTTGTGAGTTTTGCCCCCGGGACAGAATCCATTCACTTTTATTATGGAGAGGAAGATCATTCTGTGAGGTTGAGAAACACCCAAAAATGTTAATGTGTTTTTCTGTAACTTATACCATGTGCACCCATGGAATCCTCTGTTATGCATGATAAGACTACACCTGTGTGTTATTGGAGGAGATAATTCAACCAAATGCTCAGCTGTAAAATGGCTACAATCAACCTTTCTTCACCCATGGGTGTGGTTACCAGTCCGTTACACATGTATCTTCCTCTTTGATTATTGCGCATTTCCTTACACCACTATTCTCTCAGTGACTCCTTAGACAGTATATATGGGCTGTCAGTATATGAAGTCTTTAATCAGACAACAGTCTATCAAAGAGAATCCATGTTGCAGCTAAACACTGAACTCTGGAGTCTCTGCAGAAGCTTCTGGAACAAAACTCCTTTTCCATCGAGGCGGTGGTAGCTTTCATTCTTTTCTGGAGTATTTTATCCTGCTAGCAGAGAATGGCCATAGCGGATGAGCCCTTTAGCCTTGTTGCACACATCAAAGAAGCTAGCTACTGTCACTGGATGAGCTAGAGCAAAAGCCTACAAGCTGCCTCAGGCATGCATACAAAAACAGTTTTTCAGTATAAAAATCTGATCTGTAACTCTGATCCCTAATATTCTCAACATTCAAAGCTTGGGCAGTCTGACAACTCCAGTGAATATGGTAACACAATAATGATGAAACATGAATAGGGCCTGGAGTATTTCCTTGTTAGGTTACAAGGTCAGGAAAGACTTGTGGCGTTAAAAATGATCAAATACTTCTCAACTGAGATCAGTACTACTCCTTCCTTCTGCATGATTGCACATATATAGACCTTATTCATGCAGGTGTATTTTTTGCTTTTGGCACAGGCGGTAACACTCTCTCACCATAGCAGACACACGTCTGTGAGCACAGACAAAACATCCAGAGTTGGCCGCTTCAAAACAGGGCACATACCTGACATTCCCACTCGTTCCCATGATAGAGTCGATGAGTGGCGGAAATGTCCTAAATGAGGAGCAGGTCGCTAGGGGTCATGTTGAGGATTATTTCAATTGGGGAAACTAAGATTTAGCTCCCTCTCTCGGCTCATGGCAGTAAAGCCTTTGCTTTTCATTTGCTTTTCAGCACAGTGGCAGTCACACAAACACTAGTAATCTTAAGGGTCTCAACCGCTTCAGAGCATGCTGCCCACTGCCATGGAGGGCTGGGCGACCACACAGTGGCTTAGTGGGGCCTAGTGTACTAATCACAGATTACAGGATGAGGATGGAGAGTGACCACAGAGAGAGTTTGTGGAAAAAAACATTATTTCCTTAACCTGCCTTCAATGATGCTCATTTGAAAGAGGTCCTCTGTGTTTAGTATTTCAGGTAAACTCTGGGTGGCTCACAAGCTTGGAGGCTGGTTTATAGTGAGCTCTAAAATACCCCCATAAACTCTCCTCTCCATTTCATTCAGTAGCCCTGACCTCTGGGTCTGCACCCCACTGGCCTGACCGAGCTGCCCAGTGAGACGAGGCCACTGCCTGGGACACGACCTCCAGCGTTGCAGGTGCTGCCCCTCACTTCTGCCCCGGGGCCCCACATTGTAAGTCATTGCTCCAATAGTAAATACGGCGCCACAATGAGACCCCTGAGGCAGCAGGGGAGGGTGTCAGTCAAGACAATGGTGAGAATGAGTCACGGCCGTGAAACCAAGCAGAGTCTGTGTTTTGGTTGGCCTTCACCTTGTTGTGGCTGGTGTTCTAGCGCTCATCTGTCAGCAGCATGTGCAGTTGATTCATTAAATCAGGCATTGAGTGAGAGACTTTGGGGTGGTAATCGGGAGCGCTCAAACTTGTAAGTGCAGGTTACATCAGGTAAGCTCCACTTGGCACTCTGATGACGCTAGTTTCCTGCAGCGGTGCAGTCAAGTGGATCTGCTGCAGTTGACATTCAGTCGTTGTAAAATGGGGGAGTGTTGCATTCTAAATACGAGCTGTGCTAATTGCCCCCAGGTTTAATCTCTGACTGTCCTCTCATGGCTGGCATCAGACACCGCAACAAAGTTTCACAGCATCTCTCCCCTCTAGGATGACAATAAATAGTCTTTGTTGATGAGTTTGTTGAGATGTCAATTGTTTACTGTAGACCAGAGAATGAATGATTCTGGTGGAACCAACGTGGTTGTGATGCTGTAAGTCAGTCAAAGCACTATTGTTTTCGTCCTCCAGTTTTGTAGACATGAATCACACTGATGAAACGTCTTTGTTTGCTTATCGGTTCAAAGTGATATGAGTCATTTCAAAAGATACATCACTACAGAAATAATGAAATCTGCGTCCGTACAACAGCATTACTGGGCCCTCATGTCCTGATAGCTTCTGCAGAACTTTTAATCAAGTTATAGAACAGTACAGAACAGCTCAACAGTGTGTGAGGTCAATACTGCCTTGCCATACACCCTGTACCTTTAAAACCCAGTGAGGCGTGGGCCAGTGGGCCTGGCTGTGGCGGTGGCAGGCCTGGGACACGTCTGCTGTTAACGGATGTGACAACCCCGGTGTGCCTGGGAGGGGCCGTATAGCACCACACTGTGCTAGAGGTCAGAGGTCACATCACAGGCCTGCTGGATTAACACACCTGTCGCTGGAATAACTAGTCTTAATGAGCATAGTACCACTGGTCCCAGTCTGATACCAGTGGGCCAAGTGCTCCTGAGTGCCTCAGCCCAGAGTGCTGGGGCTGATTGGCGTTGGTGGAACCTTAATGGAAAGCTCGGCTCTCAAGTCCCTTCCTTCATTAGTGACTCCACCGCGGGGCTCTTTCTGCAGGGGAACAAAGGGACCTAGCAACACAAAGTGACACATTCCAGGGATTAGGAGCGTTGAAAAGATTGTGCCGTTAAAAGAGACACAATATTTCCTGACGTGAGAGAAATGTTTTTTTTATAGGTTGTTCAATTTAACTCAGTTTAAGGGGGCCACATAGTTTTTCTCCAATCTACTGTAATTTCAAGATATAAACTATATACAAAAGTATGGGGACACCCCTTCAAGTTAGTGGATTCGGCTTTTTCAGCCACACCCATTGCTGACAGGTGTATAACATCGAGCACACAGCCATGCAATCTCCATAGACAAACATTGGCAGTAGATTGGCCTTACTGAAGAGCTCAGTGACTTTCAACGTGGCACCGTCATAGGATGCCACCTTTCCAACAAGTCAGTTCATCAACTTTCTGCCCTGCTAGAGCTGCCCGGTCAACTGTAAGTGCTGTTATTGTGAAGTGACATCAACCCCATCGAACACCTTTGGGATGAACTGGAACGCTGACTGGCGAGCCAGACCCTAATCGCCCAACATCAGTGCCCGACCTCACTAATGCTCTTGTGGCTGAATGGAAGCAAGTCCCCATAGCAATGTTCCAACATCTAGTGGAAAGCCTTCCCAGAAGAGTGTTATAGCAGCAAAGGGGGGACCAACTCCATATTAATGCCCATGATTTTGGAATGAGATGTTCGACAAGCAGGTGTCCACATACTTGTGGTCATGTAGTGTATATGCAGCAGGAGAAAGCCATCTCTAGTCTATCTGAGAGAGTTGTTATAGCCCTGTGGTTTATTTTCTAGCTCTGGATGGGCCTCAACACAGGAATAGCCTTTAAAGGTTAGTTAAAATAGCCAGGGAGGAATAGGACAGAATGTAGGGGACCTGGGTCTCAGTAGGCCTGTATCTGCATCGTTGTCCTGTGGCTGGGACAGGAAAACTGTGGGAGTTTGGTGTGGTCGGACCAACCCTGGAAAATGACATCAATCCTTCTTCCCATGCACTGATTTCCTTTGAAGTTAAACCTCCATTAGATACTAAATGGACTTGGATTCTAAATGTAGAACCAAAGGTGACCTTATCCTACAAGCACCATGACTGACACAATGATTACCATAGATATTGGCCTTTTAAAAGCATTCTTGAACTGAATGATGACGTTTTCTCTCTGGCTGTCATCCTAGTGAGACAGAGGAGTGCGTAAGAAGTTCCTGTCTCTCTTTTATAGAGCTGATAAACTGACATGATGAAGTAGTGACCATGTGGAAGGCCTGACTCTGAAGGGCCAAAGTCAGAGGGGTCCTGGCTCTCAGAGCATGCTGCCATTATACACCCCCATTTCCCAACTGTTACCCCCAATGACCCTGGAGCAGATAGAGGCTCAGGGCTGACCTCTGCCTCTCAGACTCAGACCCCAGAACAAAGCCCTGGCCCATGCCATTGTGTCCGCCTCCCATGTGTCAGTGTGTGTGGAAACTTGCGTAAGTGTGTGCATGCGTGTTCGCAACGTGAGTGCAAAAGTCTGAGCTTATGCCTGTGTGTGGGTAGAGTTAGAGTATAATGCCAGCAGACGAGGGGAGGTGGAGAGGGTTATCAGAGAGCCCACTGGGGGAAACACTGAATATGTTTCGGTTGGAGGCTGCTGGGAACCCCAACCTCATTAAAGCAGCCCAGTACAGAGGAATGTCTGAGAGAAGAGGACCAGGACCCTCGAGTTATTCCTCCTCTGCCTCTCAGCTGGCTGTAGTGGTCTGCAGCACCTGCACATATGGGACCACCCTCTCCAGTAGCGTGGGAAACAAACACCAGAAGAGTCACACCTGTAAAACAAAAAGGAAAAAAAAATACGCATTATTCACATGGAGAAAATAATGCATCCAAATCTGACTTGACACATAGAAAAGGTTTCCTTGTCAAGTCCTGTGGCAAAATGATGCTTCGCTATGTGTAACAATGCGTGCAATGGAAACAGAGCCACCTGAGAGAGTTCAGCACAGTGAAAAGCGTTGGGATATGTTTTTAAGAAGCAGGAAGACTACCGTTCACATGCCATGTGATACAGTACATCCCCCTTGTCTGATAATGATGGTGCTCCAGATTCTCCACCATTACCATGCATTTTAGATGGCTCAGGTTTCTCTGAGGAGGCAGAGGAAGGAAATGAGAAGCCTTGGTTATGTAATGCAATAACTCACAGGGCTGAGGAGTTCTCTTCAAGACAAAAACTTGGGAACATGTACTTACTTTGTTCTCTTTATAAGTGCCAGGGAGAACTGCAACCAATGCAGTATATATACACTACATTACCAAAAGTCGTCGAACATCTCACTCCAAAATCATGGGCATTAATATGGAGTTGGTCCCCCCTTTGCTTCTATAATAGCATCCACTTTCTTGGAAGGCTTTCCACTAGATGTTGGAACATTGCTATGGGGACTTGCTTCCCATTCAGCCACAAGAGTATTAGTGAGGTCGACTGATGTTAAGGGCGATTAGGCCTTGCTCGCTGTTGGCATTCCAATTCATCCCAAAGGTGTTCGATGGGGTTGAGGTCAGGGTTCTGTGCAGGCCAGTCAGGTTCTTCCACACCCGATCTTGACAAACCATTTCTGTATGGACCTCGCTTTGAGCATGGGAGTGGCATTGTCATGCTGAAACAGGAAAGGGCCTTCCCCAAACTGTTGCCACAAAAGGTCGAAGCACAGAATCGTCTAGAATGTCATTGCATAGCTTTGTAGCGATAAGATTTCCCTTCACTGGAGCTAAGGGGCCTAGCACGAACCATGAAAAAACAACTCCAGACCATTATTCCTCCTCCACCAAAACTTTACAGTTGGCACTATGCGGATTGGGGCAGGTAGTGTTCTTCTGGCATCCTCCAAATCCAGATTTGTCTGTTGGTGAAGTGTGATTCATCACTCCAGAGAACGCATTTCCCACTGCTCCAGAGTCCAATGGCGAGCGAGCTTTAACCACTCCAGCAGACGCTTGACATTCGCGCATGGTGATCTTAGGCTTTGTGTACAGCCTGTTCGGCCATAGGAAACCCATTTTATGAAGCTCCTGACAAACACTTCTTGTGCTGAGTTGCTTCCAGAGGCAGTTTGGAACTTGGTAGTGAGTGTTGCAACCCGAGGACCAGATTATTTTTACGCGCTACTGGGCTTCAGCACTCGGCAGTCCCGATCTGTGAGCTTGCGTGGCCTAACACTTCGTGGCTGAGCCATTGTTTCTCCTAGACTTTCCACTTGACCGGGGCAGCTCTAGCAGGGGCAAGGGAAAGACCGAACTGACATGTTGGAGAAGTTGGCATCCTATGATGGTGCCATGTTGGAAAGTCTTACTGAGCTCTTTCAGTAAGGCCATTCAACTGCCAATGTTTGGCTATAGGAGTGCATGGCTGTATGCTCGTTAATTTTATACACCTGTCAGCAACGGGTGTGGCTGAAATAGCCGAATCCACAAATTTGAAGTGTTACATACTTTTGTATATATATATATATATATATATATATATATATATATATACAGTTGAAGTCGGAAGTTTACATACACCTTAGCCAAATACATTTAAACAGAGTTTTTCACAATTCCTGACATTTAATCCTAGTAAAAATTCCCTGTCTTTGGTCAGTTAGGATCACCACTTTATTTTAAGAATGTGAAATGTCAATAATAGTAGAGAGTGATTTATTTCAGCTTTTATTTATTTCATCACATTCCCTGTAGGTCAGAAGTTTACATACACTCAATTAGTATTTGGTAGCATTGCCTTTAAATTGTTTAACTTGGGTCAAACGTTTCGGGTAGCCTTCCACAAGCTTTCTCAAGATAAGTTGGGTGAATTTTGGCCCATTCCTCCTGACAGAGCTGGTGTAACTGAGTCAGGTTTGTAGGCCTCCTTGCTCGCACACGCTTTTTCAGTTCTGCCCACACATTTTCTATAGGATTGAGGTCAGGGCTTTGTGATGGCGACTCCAATACTTTGACTTTGTTGTCCTTAAGCCATTTTGCCACAACTTTGGAAGTATGCTTGGGGTCATTGTCCATTTAGAAGACCCATTTGCGACCAAGCTTTAACTTCCTGACTGATGTCTTGAGATATTGCTTCAATATATATCCACATAATTTTCCTTCCTCATGATGCCATCTATTTTGTGAAGTGCACCAGTCCCTCCTGCAGTAAAGCACCCCCACAGCATGATGCTGCCACCCCCGCGCTTCACGGTTGACATGGTGTTCTTCGGCTTGCAAGGTTCCCCCTTTTTCCTCCAAACATAACGATGGACATTATGGCCAAACAGTTCTATTTTTGTTTCATCAGACCAGAGGACATTTCTCCAAAAAGTATGATCTTTGTCGTGGAGTTGCAAACCGTAGTCTGGCTTTTTTATGGCGGTTTTGGAGCAGTGGCTTCTTCCTTGCTGAGCAGTCTTTCAGGTTATGTCGCTATAGGACTCGTTTTACTGTGGATATAGATACTTTTGTACTTGTTTCCTCCAGCATCTTCACAAGGTCCTTTGCTGTTGTTCTGGGATTCATTTGCACTTTTCGCGCCAAAGTACGTTCATCTCTAGGATACAGAACGCGTCTCCTTCCTGAGCGGTATGATGGCTACATGGTCCCATGGTGTTTATACTTGGGTACTATTGTTTGTACAGATGAACGTGGTACCTTCAGGCATTTGGAAATTGCTCCCAAGGATGAACCAGACTTGTGGAGGTCTACCATTTTTTTTCTGAGGTCTTGGCTGATTTCTTTTGATTTTCCCATGATGTCAAGCAAAGAGGCACTGAGTTTGAAAGTAGGCCTTGAAATACATCCACGGGTACACCTCCAATTGACTCAAATTATGTCAATTAGCCTATCAGAAGCTTCTAAAGGCATGACATAATTTTCTGGAATTTTCCAAGCTGTTTAAAGGCACAGTCAACTTAGTGTATGTAAACTTCTGACCCACTGGAATTGTGATACAGTGAGTTATAAGTTAAATAATCTGTCTGTAAACAATTGTTGGAAAGATTACTTGTGTCATGCACAAAGTAGATGTCCTAACTGACTTGCCAAAACTATAGTTTGTTAACAAGAAATTGCTTCTTTAATCAGCACAACAGTTTTCACTTAGAATGTATTTGTTGCCATTCTAGGGTCATGCACTACTCATAAAACATATTTGTAACTTGTATTATTAAAAAACATAAAATACAGTCAAATACTGCCATACTGTCAAAAACAGGGTTGTTGTTTTTTTCATAATATGACACTATTTTTTTCCCTTTATTTGACAGTATGGCAGTATCATATGATATTTTGGCCATATCGCCCAGCCCTACACTTTCAGGATGAAAACTTTCCCCACAGTCATCATAAAGGCTTCCCAGTCACTACCAAGCTGAGATGTTTGCTCTAAAAAGAGGTGTAGTCCTTATTCTCTAGGTTTAGTCTTGTAGACTGATTGCCTACCTGGCTGTAGGATGTTTGAGGCGTTGGAAATGTACATCTTATGACTAAGTCTCCTTATCCACAGGATGTAACCTTGACTGAACCTAAATACATGCATCTTCTTTTCAAGATGAAGTCTGTCCTGTCCTGATCATAAAGCAAAACAGAAATTACTATACAAATCATGATGATTAATGGATTGAGGCATTTCTTGTAATCCAGCAGGATCATTATTTACGGTTACTCCTCTGGTCTGGTCCATCGAGGGTCAACAAAGATAGTGCAAATATTCCTCCATTGCCCCGGCATAACTGCCAGATTCAATATTTTGTGGCGTGAGTTTGCACAAAGTATATTGGTTTATTGACAGGGTTATAATTCTCTGGGACATTCTCAGGGACATGAAGATCTAGACAAACAGCCCACCCTGTCTGCACTGCCTGTCCCTGTCAGATCACATATGGCCTGGGCAATGTGTTTGGGTAGAGTAGGACTGGCTTCTCTCCCCTCTTCCTAGTCGGCGGTAGAACCAGGTCTGTCTCTGTGACTAAATATGTTTTTTTTGGCTGTCAGAAGGCATTCGGTTTTCTGTTATCTCATTTCCACCTTTTACTTGTCTTATTCTAATTCCCTTTCCATTTGTTTCTCTCTTCACAGCCCCATACGATTGGCTAGCAGGTTGGGCTGAGCTCCTGTGGTCCATTCAACAGGAGCAGATGTTAAGCTGTGCTCTCAGTCCATCAGCGTCAGGCTGAGGTGTGTCTGGGGCTAAGAGGTTGTAGTGGTATTAGAGGCTGTGTGTATGGTCCATGTGCTTGGTCAATGGCCTGTCCTGCTTATCTGCCCGCAGTGGGCCTGCACAGCCTGCAGCTGAAGAGCAGCTCAGGTCTGCATGGTCATTTCTCTTCACAAGCCGTGGACTGCCAGACAAAGGGCAGGCAGGCTGCAGCAGCTGCTTAACACGACACATTATAAAGTCAGAGTTGGGGCAAAAGAGTGTTTCTCCTCCGAGACCAATTATTAATGAGGTGCAGCAGAGGAAGCAGTCAGGTCTTAGCAGACGTGCAGTGCCTGTGACAAGTTTCCACTGCTCATGGGTTATTTATAACCCAGATTTGATGTGCATGTACTGTATGTCACCAAACCGCTTCATACATAACTATAGGGCCATAAATTAGGGAGAACATACATAGCCTACTGTAACTGTGAACTGTTGAAACTTGTTATGCTAAACAGGAAAGTTGGGTTAAGATGTATATAATGTCAAGTTCCACCATCTTATTCTCTCAACACTCTCACAGACATTAGTGCAAGTATTATTGATTATTATTACACAAGTAGAAATAAGGTGAAAAACATCCCATGTGACAGTCCACCTACATTATAGATATAGACAGTATTATTATCACTTATCTAAGATCTAACAGGAGTAGTGGAGTGAACCCCAAATCCCCAAATAAACCACACATGATGAAATCCAGCCTTTTACTCATCCTTTGGTTCTTTAATTCCTGTTGGCTCCCTGAAAAAAAGCTCTTTCCTATTGTATTTCTGAACTGCATTTCATATTCAGTGTCTTTCAACTGCATTCTGCATTACGTTGAAGTGCTGTTAGTGCCTGAAGGGATAGGACACCTCGGGACTTCAGTTCTATCTATCTTCTATTATTCAAAGATGTTAATGCAACCCTTTATTTCAAGCAACACTAAGACTTTTGATTGTCTTTATCTCTGAACTAAAGTAACTGTTTACTTCATACATCAGGTGCATTCACTATTAAGAAGCACAAAATACTGGACCAAAGATCCATGATTTTCCAACATCTAATTCAAGTGAAAGTTTTGTTTATTTTATTATATCGTGTGTTCTTAGAACCACTTAAAATAGAAAAGGAAATGGAATGAATTGCTTGCATAAGGTGGATGTACCTTTTGCCTAACATTAATTTGTTGTTTCATCTTCTGCTCTGGTATTGGCTCTGCCAGTGTGTGATCCTGAGCTGTGACCCAGCCCTGCGTCACATGCATTCCCTTTCACTGAGAGGCACACACAGTATCTTGCTGGCGCCACTGAAAGCCACATCCTTTCATTCATGTTTGCCTGTCGTCCCTCTCCTTCTCCTACTTGCTCTGCCTTTAGCACACGTTTAGAAAGAGCCTGTCTGCATGCACTGCAATCACTTCCTTTTTTGTCCCTTTTATAGGGAGCTGTCACCCAGATGTCAACTGCTAAGCGAGACAAACAACACATCCCAGAATCCCCCAGAAGTCACAGCCTCTGAGACGTGAGGGGTACAAGACACATTCTTCAGTATCAGCTGGCCATTGCACTCTCCCCAAACTCTCTTCAATTATACCACACAGTGAAGCTGCATTGTGAGGGTCCAGTAATGTAATCCCCCTAAATCAAAATGCAAATCAGGCCTATTCTCAATCCTTTATGCTCCCTTCTTTTTTGAAGATGGCTAGCCGGCGAACGCTGTGATGGTGTTTTTGTGCTTTGTGTGGGAAGAAACCTTACTTTTACTGTTTATGGCAAGACACAAAACAGGTCATAAACTCTACAAGTTCACTCCCTATGCCACACAGTTGTCAGTATGGAAAAAACATAATTCTAGTGCATCGTCTGGATGTATGGTAATATGATTATTGATAATAGCACATGTAAAAAGTATATAATGTTACGGTATTGGAATGTTTGCCATAGAATGTAGTATAGGACATAATATCACATTTTATGCTGTCACAAAGCGATTAAGATCAATAAACCAATAATTTACTGCAGTTAACATTCCAATGCCAAGATAAACAAGATGTTGTTGTCCGCCATACAGCTCCAAACTTCTTCAGAGTGAGAGGCTATAGATAAGGTGAGAGATATCAAAGCAGCTAACAATAGAGAGGTGGATGGGTGATGTACCTGTGGGTGAATAACACACATGAATAGGTTCCTTATGGGTAGTGTCTTGTCTCAACGCTAATTGCTGTTAAAGTATCAGATCCCATTTTATGGTTATCAAGTATCTTTGATGTTGGATAAAAGTTTTCTAACTAAAACTCAATGGAAGTATTGTGCATGATCTGAACATAAAACCCCTCTGGTCTTATGTTCTGCAACCTAAACTTACATGAACATGTATGCACTCACTAACTGTAAGTCGCTCTGGATAAGAGCGTCTGCTAAATGACTAACATGTAAATGTAAATACCAACATGCTAGTGTGTGACTTATTTAGCCAACTTAGAAAGAATACTTTTAATGGTCTTGGACACTCTTCATACAATGAATAAGAAGTGCATTGTGCCATAACAGACTTTGTCTTCATTATAACCGTGAGGTTCTCATTAGACTCCCTAAATAATTACGGAACCTTCTAATAGCACCGCTGTGCATTTATACGATACATTGAAAATATTGAATAGCCATGGTTAGTCCTCTGGTTTTGATTTATCCAATCATAATCAAACACATAAAACAGAGAACATCCTCCCAGGCTTCCAGGATGGAGGCAGTAATGTATACTGCTGTTATGTCTCAAATCCAACACCTGACACTGGATACCTACTGTATGCAGGTACAATGTGTATACTAAACACTGGTTGGTTTACAGTGTGTGTGGTATCTAGGAAACCATACAGTAAGGAGTTTAGTTTAGCTATAATCCGTCTTTATAGGAAAACTACTAGAACCACCAAAGTAGCCGACTGTATGTGGTGGAAAATCAGAGCGTCATAAGAACATGGTCAATCTGGTCAATATTTAAGCCAACAGTGGACTCTTACTTCATGATGTTAGAAACAAAAGCAAATGTGTAAACACCTCAAGTAGTTTCTCCTTTTGAGTTAGTGCACTCAGTATGCTGTGTATACTTATGCTTTAGTGGCTGCATGCATGCTGTGCTTGGCTTGTATGTTGTTGTCATGGTTCCTGTATACAATGTTCAATGGCTCTGAATGTCAAATATAAATCCTACTGTAAGGCAGCCAAATCAGAGAAATGGATGATTGTAGTGAGTGTCAGGATGCTTGGAGCCTTGCTTATTGGTCTGGAAAGTCAGTTTGGCACTGACATTTTTTTCTCCCTCTTGTTTAAAACACAAACAAACATCCCCCCGAGCAATGCAGTGTCCCATGACCATGACTTGATTGACACCTGCGCCCTATTTTGGGTTCATCGACTATGGAGTCACTGAACCTTCAAATATTGGAGTTCTGATAGTGTGATAGTTCTCTTGTTCTCTCTCTCTCTCTGTGTCTGTCTGTCTGTCTGTCTGTGAGAAGCACTTTCTCTGGTTTGAGAGTCCCCTGTAGTGCTCCTTGACTAACAAATTAATGTTTTCAGACAGGAGAAATTGTAATAGGTGCTTTACCCACTAGTTCATCCCAAAATCACAGTAATAAAGTGGGAGAGAATCAAGCGTTTTATCTGGTCAGGTTCTATCATGGTGGTGCGTGTCCCTGTGTAAAGTGAAGGTTTTGGTTCAGACTGTCTGAAACCTGGACCACCTGGGTCAACATTAATAGCCCTGTCCTCTCCTCACACTGCAGTAATGAAGTATTTATGGGAGGGGTGGATTCAGAGTACCTGTCATTATCACCCATTGATAGATACCTGCCTCGTTCAGAATAGGGGAAGGGGTTACAGGGAGTCAGTGGGGCAGGGCCTCATTAAAGGGGGTGGGGGCTCAGTGCTCGGTGCAGGGGAGTGGAAGAGATTCATGAAGGATCAAAGACATGGCAGTAATTGCATCCTGTTTGCTGTTTGAGAGATGAAGGAGCCCCCTGAGAACCTCCTCTTCTAAATACACCTCCTCCCCAAAGCTACAGCTCAGTCACCACAGCGTTACTCACTTTCCCACACTCCTTTGAAGAGCTTGTAGAATTCATATAAAAATGATCACGTATACTTGGTGTGTGTGCGTGTATGTGTGTATGTGCATACGTGTGTGTGCGTGTGAGTGAAGAGAATGAGTGTATGTGTGAGTGAAGAGAGCCTCATGAAAATAGTGACATAAGCTACAACGCCAGTAAAATGTCCTACTAGTTGGGTGGCCATTCTTGTGTGAGACAAATCTCATCTAGCCCCTGTAGTGTATGTCAGTGGAAGACCTGCACTATGTGTTCCTGAGCCTGTACAGCCAGGAAGGGAGTTTTACAGCATTCCTCATCGCTGGTGCGTCACAGATCCTTGACTTTATTACTGAGGAGGGTACGAAAGGTTCCCATAAACTCTAGCCAGTGTTTCTGGACTGACATTAAAAAGGGATTAGCCTTCTCTATCTGTTGTGACCTCCGAGTGCATCCAGATCACATACTAGTTCATTCAGTGTTGTGCTGGTGTCATGCTAATATCAATTTCTGAATAGATATAATATAATTGAGAGTGATTGGAATTATAAAATCATTTGTGAAATAGCATGGTTATAGAGTAAAGTAACCCTACTACCGGAACTGGAGGTTTTCATTATGACTGGTCTTCGACGCACATTATAATCCAGCCCTATTATAATATTTTATAATTATGTCATCTGGAAAGGCTATTGGCCAAACGTACAATATGTTGCTTTAATCCATGCTCTGCCCAACCCGAGGTGAGGAAATACTTTAGTCCAGATGTTCACTGGCTGTGATAGACAGACAGAAATACTATTTGGGCCATTGGAGCATATTTCGCCCTCTCTTATTCACAGTTTCTTGTTATGAAATTCTGTAGCTTATACATATGTAATAACAATATTATCTGAATGATTAAAATGTGAATATATGTTAAATGTTCTGCACAAATAAAATATGTTGCTACAGTGGTGAATGTGAAGTAGAGCCAGAGGTAATGCTCTGACATTAGCTTTGCAAACAAACCTGAGCCTTGATGATGTTATTTGTGACGGTCTGAATGCATCTGCAGCTCTGGCTTTATAGCTACAATCCTCACACTGCTCAACAGACAACACCCAGATTAACGCCAACAGCATGCCTCTGATTACAGCTGATGCTGGTTTGATCTAGTGTTCAGGTATGTGTTAAGAGTGCACTATGGCAGGGGTACAGTAGGGGTGGGCAGTGAGGAGGAGGAGGGGTGATCCTCTTATGGGACTCTGGCTGAGAGGGAGTGGATCTGAAGCCTGACTGAAGTCCAGTCAACAGTGAAATACAGTAGCATCATGTGATACCCCACCTGGGTCAGAGAGCAAGCCTCACACTCGCTATTGTGTGGAGAAATGTAATGTAAGGAATATTGTATGTCTCTCTGTCAAAGGCATCTCTGCTGCTTCTCCCTGTGTGGTTAATGTCAGAGGAAGTTTTAACCCCTGGCCTCAGTCACATTGATTGGGAATCCCCTGACACCCATGGATATGAGCCTAAATCCTTCATGCCCTCCCTGGTTTATGCTGTGTGAGCCCAGCATCTGCTTGGAGTTTTCATCCCTTTGCGTAATGCTCCATGCCACCCCTTACCCTACCTACCGTCTCTCTCAAGCACACATGCCCACAAGCGCATGAACACACACACACAGTGATGCATGCATCCACACACACTCACACATACATTGTTTAACATCATCCTGTACTTTTCACTCGTTGCATACAATTTGCAGACTTAGTATTGATTAGGCAAGGCAAAGTCATTTTCTGCATATTTCAATGAAGGAATTGCACATACAAGTTTTGTAAATTATCTTTATTTTAGTATGTCATACACCCTTCATATTTAAGACTCGTCTGTGTGTCCACAAAATCACATTGGACAAGTGCAGAGCACTACCTCACTTCCAACTAGAATTAGCACTAGTGCAGTGTTACAATTAGCATGGTCTATTTGAAGTCTGTTTAGTCTTGCAAACACAAAGGCTTACATCCCTTATCCAATAATAATCTGACCAATAACACTGAGGTGTGTCATATCCTGGCACAGGTCAAAGGTTTTTTTTATAGAGAAAAGGCAACAAAATATGTGAATAACTGTAAGTGCATATATTTAAGTGACCAAGTATTTTGACTATGTATTGGGGTAAGCTACATATTAGTCAATACATTTTTGAATAAATTATATTGTTGTTCATTGTGGGGATATACTCTGTCAGATCCCTGAGTTTTTAGAAGTACAGTAATAATGTAATATAATTGTCAATAGAACTTGAAGCATCCTGGCAATTTATACCAATGACTCGCACACAGGTGGGTTATCCGAGTCCTGACTGTGCATGGAGCTCAGGCCAGTGTCTGAGTCGTCATCGTTGGCATTGCATGTCTTTGAAAGCCCCCTGGCTTGCTCCACCCACTCGCTTTTCGTCTCCAAGGGACGCATCATTGCTGCCTCAGTAACCACAGAGTTGCAGTCATTGTCCTCGCTTGGTGTCCCGTCGTCCTCTATATCCAATGAGTTCACTTTCTCCAGCAAATCCCGTATCTCCTTTTCTTTCGCCCCCCAAATATCCTGGGTTAGATTCAAATCACTCCTAATAGCCTCCAAATCCGTGTTCAAGCGCAGTCCAATGTATAAACTAGTATCCAGCTGCGTTTTGATCCTATCCTCCTCCGGAAGCAAATCGTTATCTAATGATGTATCAGCCTCCAGGGCTAAAGTGTCTGTGTGTGTCGCATGGGCTGTTGATACCCACATAGCGGTCTCTACCGCGCTGGGTTCCACCTCTTTACTTGACAGCTCCTCTTGCCTTCGCTTCATCCACCTCTGGTTCAGTTCCTCTTGGATCTCCACAGTAATGCTGTCCATGAGCGCTTCGTGCTCAGCCAATTCATCCTGAAGTCTAATCACCTCCTCACACCGTAAGGCATACTCCTCAAACTGGGCAACAGCCTCCGCCGAGCATTGCTTCTCATCCTCCTGCTTGGAGAGCCCGTCAGGATGCGCATCCACTAAGTATGTGTCCTGCACGTAATTGATCCCATGCATTTTCATTCTGTCAAAATGAACTTTAGCTTCATACCTTTCTATCTCTCTGTCCAGTTCTTTAATTCTCTGGATTTGTTGGCGGATTGTGTGGTCCTGGGATATGACCAGGTGAACCAAAGTTTCCATTTTCTCCCCAGTGGGCGCATCCTTGGATACGGTTTGCGCCCTCTTTTTATTTATTTTATCCAGCTTTCTGAAAGCTTTCCTAACAATCCGACGTTGTTTCTCATGTGAAAAGCCCATGGTGGCTCTTGCTGTCCCCTTGTAAACGCACGGGCTCTCCTTGCTGAGCACCACACGCGCCTCTGCGCTCCGGGGTCCATGGTTAGCCAAAGAAGCCTCATTTTTAACCAACACAAACCGCACGTTCTCCTGCTCCTCTCCCCACGCGCCCCAAAGTCGAAGGATCTTTGTTTTATTCGGCAAAATTCTCTCAGATCCTCTCCATTTTTCTACGATGCAATAGGACTGGGGATATCCAGAGAGCATGGCTGCAGAGACACATTGTTGCAAGTTTTGATCCTCAAGGAGCACATTGACCACATCAGCACAGGTGGTACGCTTTGACAGTCCGGAGATAAGCTTCTCCTCTCGGCAAACCCACACAGATATCTTACTTTCCTCGGACTCCATCATAAACTAAAACGAAACGTTATTCCCCTTTAGAATACCATTAAAATTCCGTTTTTTGAGGAGGGAAACGGATTAGAACAGAGTTTTGTCATTTAAGTGCTAAATGGATTGTACATCCGCATACGTTAGAATAAAGAGCAACATCCAACATTCTGAGAGAAATTGTTCATTTTACACGTTCCCTCATGTAGTTGTAGCGGTTTGCTCTGTATCCAAGTAAGCACACTCAACTGCGCCCTTTGCGCGCTGTGCGTACAACGGGAGACTCGCTCTGCTTTGATCACATGACAACTTTACAGTTCCTAATCTCGACAAGTAACACCGCCCATAAAGTTTGTCACTCTCCCAGAGAACCTGATTGCGTATTTTGAGAACCATATATTAATAAAACATGATAACAACAACAACACTATTATTCATTAATAACAACAACAAACGACTAATACTACAACTAATAATGATAACAATAATTACAACTATCACATCAATAACAATAGTAGTGATATGTAAAATTATAACAATACTTATAATAATACTTGTATAAATGCATGTTTATTACTATTAATATTCATTTTTAATAATTTACTGTAGTAAATGTTGATGAATGAGACTCAATGAGTAGGCCTATTCATCCTTAATTTCACCACTCATGTAAACATCATATTATAGCACGTGGGAACTTGGCAACACTCATGCATGAGATGTATGGCAGTCTGATGCCAACAGAAACACAGACATCCCTGGGGGTTATGCAACACATCAAATAGTGACAATGGGAGGAGTGAATTAAGGTACTGACATCCCTGAATCAGAATATGTTATCTTACTGCTGAGTATACTCACTTTTTTAAACCAAATACATTAGCATGCGGCATACAAAGACTAATTTACTTACATTTGCATAGGAGGCTATAGCCTAACACATTGCACAGTGCATCTTCTCTGGGTGACACACATACAGTGGGGAGAACAAGTATTTGATACACTGCCGATTTTGCAGGTTTTCCTACCTACAAAGCATGAAGAGGTCTGTAATTGTTATCATAGATACACTTCAACTGTGAGAGACGGAATCTAAAACAAAAATCCAGAAAATCACATTGTATTATTTTTAAATAATTAATTTAGCATTTTATTGCATGACATAAGTATTTGATACATCAGTAAAGCAGAACTTAATATTTGGTACAGAAACCTTTGTTTGCAATTACAGAGATCATACGTTTCCTGTAGGTCTTGACCAGGTTTGCACACACTGCAGCAGGGATTTTGGCCCACTCCTCCATACAGACCTTCTCCAGATCCTTCAGGTTTCGGGGCTGTCGCTGGGCAATACAGACTTTCAGCTCCTTCCAAAGATTTTCTATTGGGTTCAGGTCTGGAGACTGGCTAGACCACTCCAGGACCTTGAGATGCTTCTTACGGAGCCACTCCTTAGTTGCCCTGGCTGTGTGTTTCGGGTCGTTGTCATGCTGGAAGACCCAGCCACGACCCATCTTCAATGCTCTTACTGAGGGAAGGAGGTTGTTGGCCAAGATCTCGCGATACATGGCCCCATCCATCCTCCCCTCAATACAGTGCAGTCGTCCTGTCCCCTTTGCAGAAAAGCATCCCCAAAGAATGATGTTTCCACCTCCATGTTTCACGGTTGGGATGGTGTTCTTGGGGTTGTACTCATCCTTCTTCTTCCTCCAAACACGGCGAGTGGAGTTTAGACCAAAAAGCTCTATTTTTGTCTCATCAGACCACATGACCTTCTCCCATTCCTCCTCTGGATCATCCAGATGGTCATTGGCAAACTTCAGACGGGCCTGGACATGCGTTGGCTTGAGCAGGGGGACCTTGCGTGCGCTGCAGGATTTTAATCCATGACGGCGTAGTGTGTTACTAATGGTTTTCTTTGAGACTGTGGTCCCAGCTCTCTTCAGGTCATTGACCAGGTCCTGCCGTGTAGTTCTGGGCTGATCCCTCACCTTCCTCATGATCATTGATGCCCCACGAGGTGAGATCTTGCATGGAGCCCCAGACCGAGGTTGATTGGCCGTCATCTTGACCTTCTTCCATTTTCTAATAATTGCGCCAACAGTTGTTGCCTTCTAACCAAGCTGCTTGCCTATTGTCCTGTAGCCCATCCCAGCCTTGTGCAGGTCTACAATTTTATCCCTGATGTCCTTACACAGCTCTCTGGTCTTGGCCATTGTGGAGAGGTTGGAGTCTGTTTGATTGAGTGTGTGGACAGGTGTCTTTTATACAGGTAACGAGTTCAAACAGGTGCAGTTAATACAGGAGGGCTTCTTAAAGAAAAACGAACAGGTCTGTGAGAGACGTAATTCTTACTGGTTGGTAGGTGATCAAATACTTATGTCATGCAATAAAATGCAAATTAATTACTTAAAAATCATACAATGTGATTTTCTGGATTTTGGTTTTAGATTCCGTCTCTCACAGTTGAAGTGTACCTATGATAAAAATTACAGACCTCTACATGCTTTGTAAGTAGGAAAACCTGCAAAATCGGCAGTGTATCAAATACTTGTTCTCCCCACTGTATGTCACTTGACTGACAAACACCCCAACAAACTGATGCTAAAAGAAAAGCGATTGGATTGATCCAGCTTCGTGGGGTTCCACAGTACATTGCCTCGTCTCACTTTTCTATTCCTACATGCTAATCATCAATATCAGTTTAACAACCCAGTAGGGAAAAACTGATTGAATCAACGTTGTTTCCACGTCATTTTAACAAACACAATTCAATGTGATGACGTTGAATCAACGTGGGAAACTAATTGGATTTTCTAAGTCATCAAGTCATTTTTCACCCAACTTTTCACCTAAATCCAATGACATGGTGACATTTTTTGTTGATTTCACATTGAATTCTCGTTAGTTGACAACTCAACCAAATGTAAACCAAAACTAGACATTGAAATGACGTCTGTGCTGAATTGGAACACACTATCTGACACTTAGACGATCACTTCCTGGCTCATTCAGAAGGCAGAGTTCTAACCTTGATCTCGAGGATTTATCTGGAATTACCGAATTAGAGAGAAATCCTGACCCCCTGCTGGTACCTGTCGTGAGGACTGCTACACCATGAATCAAGACCATAGTGGGGTACAATTCACACCCATTATGAGTGTCCAGTATTCTTCCTCTTGTACTCAGATACAGCTGTGTAAAGGCCTCCCTAGAAACACAGGAAGTGTAGTAGTCCAAATCTGGCAGGGCTCTGACCCCTGGGAAGATTACACTGGTGCACCTTGCATGGATTTAAAAATGACTCCAGAATCAGATCCTCTCACACACATGAGCCAGACAGACAGACACACATCTGTTAGATATTATGTGGACAGTGTCAGTGGAGAGAGAGGGCATTCTGTAGACGGAGGAGTTGTTCTGTGTCTCTGATTATTCAGTAACAAAGCACACTAAGGGAAAAGGGGATACCTAGTCAGTTGTACAACTGAATGCATTCAGTTGAAATGTGTCTTCCGCATTTAACCCAACCCCTATGAATCTGAGAGGTGCGGAGGGCTGCCTTAATCGACATCCACGTCTTCGGCGGCCGGGGAACAGTGGGTTAACTGCCTTGCTCAGGGGCAGAACTACAGATGTTTACCTTGTCAGCTCGGAGATTTCGATCCAGCATCCTTTCGGATACTGGCCCAACGCTCCTACTCGCCAGGCTACCTGCCGAAACTACTGACGTTACAATCGTTACAACGTAAAACCGTTACAAGGTATAACTGATGTGTGAGTGAGTGAATGAGAGAGTAATAGATACCTAGGCTCCAGGTTTAAATATGTTAGCACTTTTTACAACAGTGTTACAGAATGAGCATATCAGTGCAACAGCTAAACAACAGTACTGTGGCCTTCAGTCTTTTTTGGGCGGGTCCAATGGACAAGTCTTTATTTTGATAATGGCTCCATCTGGTGTTACCTTTCAGTATTATCCATGATAACTGTTCTGCAAAATGGAAAGTGACACATTTTACATTGACACTAATGCTTCATGTATTATTCACAAAATGTTTTCAAATTAAGTGCAACAGTCATGTTAGATGTTATTTAAAAATGATCGAAGCATAGAACTTTAGCTGAGAGAGGGCTGTGCTTTAGGGATAATAACATTGGTTGGCCTAGCGGAACCTTAAGAGCTTTGGGCCAGTAACCGAAAGGTTGTTGGTTTGAATCCCCCAGCTGACTTCGTGAAAAATCTGTTGATGTGCCCTTAAGCAAGGCACTTAACCCTAATTCTTCCTGTAAGTAGCTCCAGATAAGAGTGACTACTAAATGGTCCTCTGTAGCTCAATTGGTTGAGTATGGCACTTGTAACGCCAGGGTAGTGGGTTCGATCCCCGGGACCACCCATACGTAAAAATGTATGCACACATGACTGTAAGTCGCTTTGGATAAAAGCGTCTGCTAAATGGCATATTATTATTATTATTATTATTATTATTATTATTAAATGTAAATCATCTTTACCAAAGAGTGTAGCCTGTGTAAGTGGCTTCATTACTGTTTTTATAGGGGCTTTTTTTGTAAATTGTTGTCCCAGATTATGAAATCTAGTTTGATAATTGAAAATAATGCCACATCACATACTGTAACGAGGCTGGCACCAATACAAAAGGCAGAGAATGGCTCCCTCTGGCACCAATACAAAAGGCAGAGAATGGCTCCCTCTGGCACCAATACAAAAGGCAGAGAATGGCTCCCTCTGGTGTGTATCTGTGGTTAGTACAGCTGATGTGTTACATCTAATACATTTAAGTATTAATGTGGAGATGCTCAATTTCTTTTGGTATTCTCACTGTCAGTTGTTCACAGAATAAAAAGGGAGACCATATTTTTCATGATTTATTTAACTTCAATATTGTATACATACAAAGTATCTAGAAAGCTACAAAATATCTACCACTTTATCAAGAAGGCATCAAAATGTTACGGAGCAAAGACAATACCATATGCAGTAGAGAACACATACGCATAGCAGGTTTTCTTTTCTGTCCCTTGCTCCAATGCTTTACTGTCATGGATATGAAAAGATATCACACTTCTGTACCAAGAAAAGCCAGGATATATAATTTTATACAAAAGCACCTTTTTACAAAAAAAATCTCTGCACACAAACCCAATAGTTTTTTTATGATACTATCTGAACTATGGAAAAGTTCACTTTAAAGCCAACATCTTAAAATGGTAATAACGAACAAAAAAGGTACCAGTACCTACATTTAGACGAAATTACAAACAAATAACAACGAGAGCTAAACTGCTGATATGTTTGTGTCGAGATTCCGTTACACATCCATACTTTATGTCCATTTTGTTCAGAGTGTCCTCTAGACAATTCATCTGATCAAAGGCAACAGTCTTCTGGTCCCCAGAGACGTGGGAGGTACAGTCAACTGTTCCAGCCTGGAACTGACATGTCAAATGTACCAGCAGTGTAGCAGTAACAGCATCACCACCCTCTTGGGGCTTGGAATATACCCAAAACGTCATCACAAACCATCGTATACATGTAGAACAGTAAAACAGGAACACCTCAGTAAGTCATTTATAAACATGAACTAGTACACAGGGCAAAATGGGAGATAAAACAGTTAACAAAGAAAATATATGCCTACTGAACTCCAGTCTCCATAGGGCTGTAGCAAAAATACTGAGCAATTGAACCAACTTTGTCTGTATCCACCAGAATCTTTTTCTGCAATGATTCAGAATAAGATATTCCCATAAATAATTTAGTAAGAATCAGGAAACATGTATCTCTTCTTAAGGTAAAGTTGTAAGCCTATGTGACTTCACAGCTGCTGGAACGAGTCACCATCCTCCATTCTATCAGTTGCTGTCTGGTCAAACAGGCCTTTCACAGACTATAACTTTACACACATGAGTAGTACAGGTACTCTTCTTAACAGATAATTTCTTAAAACCAAATTATATTAATATATAATTTATTTGACCATGGATCGACTCACTCACTCACTGTCCCTTGTTATCTATTACAAACCTTCAGCAAGGCAATGTGGTGATTGGTTTCATTACATCTCTTTTTGGTTTAGCAACGCTTAATTCATAATTATTTAGTATTTTCAGAGCTGGAGATTCTAAACCAAAGGCACTTCCATGTTACAGTGCAGGACATGACTAGAGATCGTATCTCTGTATTTTTGGTCTTTCAGAACAGGAAAGGCAAAGTCAGTTCTTATTTATGTTAAAAAGTAACTCAGTTTAACTCGTGTGTGTGGTAAAATTTTGTACCAATATGTATATTGGCGAGTGATTTTATATGTTAAATGTTTATATGTTAAAAACAAAATACATTCTTAAAAGTGAACCAAGGCCAGTTTGACACCATACACTAAGGCACTGTACACTGTTACACTTTGGCAGATTGTACTGTAGTAGAATTCCTACAAAATGTGAAAATTAGTCACCCAGTTTAGGAAAAAGATCACAGCTTTAGTGGCATCTTTTGGAATTCACACGTCCGTAACATGTTTAAGGCTCGGAATTGGTGTAGGCCACAGACTCATGGGGTGGTGTGAACGTAAAGGCAGCAACACTGGCTAGGACTTAGTAGAAATTACACTGCAATGACCAGAACAAATGAAAGAAAATCAGAGATTGTAGAAATTACACTGCAATGACCAGAAAAAATGAAAGAAAATCAGAGATTGTAGAAATTACACTGCAATGACCAGAAAAAATGAAAGAAAATCAGAGATTGTAAAAATTACACTGAAATGACCAGAACAAATGAAAGAAAATCAGAGATTGAAAAAATGCATAATCTGTTCAGAGGCAATTAAACTGCATACTTAACACAGCCCACTGTCTAAGAAGTGATCCATTTTCTCACGATTATTTCAGGATATCCTAAAACCTTAAACCGCAGATCTGAAAGAAAAACATAAAAGTTAAAATTGTCATGTCCTAGAAGGGGAACCAAGTGCTTAGGACAAGGTGACAGTCCACTCAGAGTAGCTAAAGTAGTGCTTTCATGTTTTTAGAATCAAAACCATTTTAATGACCGTCTTCTCAGAAGAGAGGGACTCGTTTGTAACGTAGGACATTGGAACAGGATAGATGTATGGTTTCCTTATTGCAATGTAAGACTTGTAAGCCCTGTCTGAGGCAGAGACACAGGTTGAACTAGGCGTCTGTTGTGTAATCACAGTGCATTCATTCTGCTGTTAGTGTCTAAGACGTGGATTGTCCACAGGGATCGGTATCTTATTTCCCTGAAAAAAACAGATGTTTTTGTAAAGCAATAACTTCACTATTATGATGCCCACAATCACTTGCCTTCGACTAACTTTCGTGTAGCAATTTTATTATCCCCAAAATGTTTATTTTTTTTAAATGCTTTTCTTTGGAAAACCTATTGGTCAAGTATATATGTACGGTTTGTATATCTATACCACAGGAGGCTGCTGAGGGAAGAACGGCTCATAATAATGTCCGGAACGGAGCAAATGGAATGGCATCAAACACCTGGAAACCTTGTGTTTGATGTATTTGATACAATTGCACTTATTCCACTCCAGTCGTTATCACGAGCCTGTCCTCCCCAATTAAGATGCCACCAACCTCCTGTGACCTATACACTCACAAATCAACTACAGACAGTAGTTTACAGAACCCATGGGGAAAAAACGAACATCTTTCTAGTGTTTTCTTAGTGTACATTACAAGTTCAAAGCAGAAAAAGACAACATACACATGTCTGTTGACCAAATGAAACCCAACCAACAGATTCCTTACATACTGCCAATTTTATATGTACATCCTACAAACAAAGATTGACTCGCCATCCTTAAAATGAAGAATTTCTCCTGTATCAAAACGTAGAACAACTGTACCGCAATTCACAGCTGCAGTCAAACATCAAATACATACATTAATATACAAAGAAATGAATGACAATAAGCTTCACCCAAAATGTGACCGAAAAGCAGTGTATGTGTGATTTTCAGCTAGAGGCACTGCCACTTTGTTTTGAGGTTCTTTAGTCTATGTAAAGGGAGGATTCAGGGGGTTTAGGAGTCTCATTCCTTCACCAGTCGGTAGATATGATGCTGCGCACCGTGCTCGCTGTTCGACACCTCAAACACACACGCCATACACAGCAGAGTCTCCTGTGTGTCCCTGTTCGTCACCACCTGGAAGAGACGGAGACATCATGTTAGTCATTCGGACCTAACGCAATCCCACTCCATGTAATGCAATGAGCAGTCTCTGGAGAGGAATCTGAGTCTCAGGAAAATGACTTTCCGATGTAAAAAGGCCCACGGACAGATGTCAATCAGAAAACAGTGTGACAAAAACAAGTCAATTTGGAAAATCTAAGGAATTTAAAGGAGCGGGTGAAAAATATGAAACAGACAAAACCAGGGCAGTGTTGAGAGTGCACACCCACACAAGCATTAAAAATAGCTCTCTCTGCAGTGGAGAATAGGACTTTAAGCCCCCATGTGATGGCTAATAACAGGGGTCCCCACCCGCTCTGATCTCCCCCTCCCCTCCTCCTCCCTGCAGATAATGAGGCTCCTCACACTGCGTTCCATCCCCTGTGGAATGCGAGGAATGCAGGAGCAGGGAGCAAGGCTCATCTCAGGCCCCAGTCAGAGCTCCTCTTTTCAGGCTCGCTGGAGCCAAAGGAGCCCAGCAGAAAGCCAGGATAAAGGAGAGGGAGGGTCCTAGCCACAGGTTAGAGTAGTGAGAGACTGGCTTTTGTAATTGGCTGCTTTAGGAAGCAGTAATAGGACATACAGGACACGACAGGACATAACGCTTACCAATAGGATGGTGAAGTTCTCCAGGACACTGTTCATCATGTATTTTTCAGGCAGGTGTTTGAGCTTGTGGATAAAGTTGATCATGTATTCACACATGGGAGACCGGCTTATCCTGTACACAAAGCGTCCGTTTTCAAACCGGGCATACTCCGTCTGGGGAGAGAGAACCAACATCCAGAAATGTGTGACACATATACCTTCCCTATATCAGCATCGAACATGTCACCCTCCCTAGGAGAGGGGGTGACCTTGACAATTTATTGTTAAAACGAGAGGCCGCCTGGATCTTTAATTTAAAGGCCCTTGCTCCCTTCGGTCTCATCGTAGAGTTTGATCTGAAGCCGTTCCTGTGAAAATTGTGTTTTTGCTATCCATTGTAAATAATGTGTTTGTAGGCATATATGCTGTAGACCAATTGTATCTATGATCGTATGTAATCCATTCATCTTATATGTTCTTCTGATATTTGTACATCGACAAATAAAATCATGCCACAGCTGGCCATGATTACAGACACCTGTGTGTCCTTCCAAACGATATAAACTAGTGACCCGCAGTGTTTGTCATTATACCCTGATGAAGACAGCTTGGTGATAAACGTTGGTAATCAATGATTGCATCTGAACTCCTAGTATGCTGCTCTCCTTTTCTTTTTGAAGTGTTCTACTCTGCTAGCCAGCACCTCACCTAACCAGGTGTTCTACACTGCTAGCCAGCACCTCACCTAACCAGGTGTTCTACTCACCTAACCAGGCGTTCTACTCTGCTAGCCAGCACCTCACCTAACCAGGTGTTCTACTCTGCTAGCCAGCACCTCACCTAACCAGGTGTTCTACTCTGCTAGCCAGCACCTCACCTAACCAGGTGTTCTACTCTGCTAGCCAGCACCTCACCTAACCAGGTGTTCTACTCTGCTAGCCAGCACCTCACCTAACCAGGCGTTCTACTCTGCTAGCCAGCACCTCACCTAACCAGGCGTTCTACTCTGCTAGCTAGCACCTCACCTAACCAGGTGTTCTACTCTGCTAGCCAGCACCTCACCTAACCAGGTGTTCTACTCCGCTAGCCAGCACCTCACCTAACCAGGTGTTCTACTCCGCTAGCCAGCACCTCACCTAACCAGGTGTTCTACTCCGCTAGCCAGCACCTCACCTAACCAGGTGTTCTTCTCCGCTAGCCAGCACCTCACCTAACCAGGTGTTCTACTCCGCTAGCCAGCACCTCACCTAACCAGGTGTTCTACTACGCTAGCCAGCACCTCACCTAACCAGGTGTTCTACTCCGCTAGCCAGCACCTCACCTAACCAGGTGTTCTACTCCGCTAGCCAGCACCTCACCTAACCAGGTGTTCTACTCCGCTAGCCAGCACCTCACCTAACCAGGTGTTCTACTCCGCTAGCCAGCACCTCACCTAACCAGGTGTTCTACTCTGCTAGCCAGCACCTCACCTAACCAGGTGTTCTACTCTGCTAGCCAGCACCTCACCTAACCAGGTGTTCTACTCTGCTAGCCAGCACCTCACCTAACCAGGTGTTCTACTCTGCTAGCCAGCACCTCACCTAACCAGGTGTTCTACTCTGCTAGCCAGCACCTCACCTAACCAGGTGTTCTACTCTGCTAGCCAGCACCTCACCTAACCAGGTGTTCTACTCTGCTAGCCAGCACCTCACCTAACCAGGTGTTCTACTCTGCTAGCCAGCACCTCACCTAACCAGGTGTTCTACTCTGCTAGCCAGCACCTCACCTAACCATGTGTTCTACTCCGCTAGCCAGCACCTCACCTAACCAGGTGTGCGCTTCTTCCGCCTCCACATATACTGATATCAACATGTTTTTTTTTTTTAACAATAAGACTGATTGAGTACCCACCTCCACCTTCTCGACCACCTGCTTGCCAAAGGAGCACACCTTAGTTGAGCAGGTGATTGTCATGTTCTCAGAGCTCTCATACTGACTGGTCACTCCATAGAAAGACCCCGCTTCATCCTCTATGTTGCAGTTCAAGTCAGCCTGGGAACCACAAATAACACAATATTAGTCGTTGGTAAGACAGAAATGTGTCTCATTTGTTCATCCATATGAGGTGAGAGAAATGTGTTTTAGCAAAAAAAATTGCCATCATCACAATACTGCCCTCTAGTGAGAGGGCAATCAGATGAAGATTTAAAGGGATGCAGAACAGAGTTGTATGTAAATGCACCATGCAATGGAAAATTGTTAGTGTAGATTGAAAGTCGTCATTTATCTCAAATAACGACCTAAACCTGCAAATATATTACCATCTAGCTGGGCATCAGTGATCACGTGAATGGACATTCTTAAATAAATAACACACTTCTTAGCCACCTCTGAATGTCTATGTAAATGTAATCCATATTTGGAACTAGATTATAAAGGAGATTAAATGAAGTTATGTTAAGGGACTGATTCATGCTAGTGAAAAGGAGCAGTTCTCAGAGGGCAGCTCTCCAGGCCCAGGACATCATGTTCATTATGGGGACAAAAAGAGCACATCTCCTTCTATAGCATCCTCCTCCTTCATTAGTCAAAGCAGTTACACTTTAATTATTGTGCAGATTGTGCCTTTCATTTGAAATTCAGATTGGCCGGTCACTTCAAAAGGAATTTGAGCGGGCTGTTCTGGCTGCGATGGCGAGCCCCACTTTGTTGGCTGCCGCTAGTTAGCATTTTCCATTGGGGTAAAATACATGCAATGTTTAAACAGCCATTAAGAGTGTAACCAGGTCACTCCATTGTTTTTAGATATTACACTGAATTAGCGAGCCCTTTGATCACAAGCTCTCCTGCTATGCGAGGCCAAATATAGCAACATGCATTCTGCAGCCATCTACAGTGTTTAGCCTCTGATTAAACCCACTGGAGATTAAACCAAACAAATCCTGTTTTCTCTGGGTTGTAAAACAGGAAATGCTTTATTCCACAGAAACAACATGAGAAATGATATACAATATATCTTTATGGAGATACTAATGTAGAACAAAATGCATAAAATACTCACCAGTTTCATTTCACAAGCTAATTAATAGTAAGTAATTCTGTGAACATATTTGGTTAAATATCTGTGTTTATTTTTCTTTCCACAATACAGTGTCTTCTCCATATCTTTTCTTTACCTCTTTCTCATACAAACACACAGGCCTACTGTTCACACTCAAGTGCTATTCAGTCACCAGACCAGTGCCGATACTTAGCAACATGACACTCACCCAAAATTTTATGAGGAAGAAGGAATTCTGGGGACCCTTGCCAAAGAGCTCCTTCAGTCCTCCTTTCTTTTCAGGGAATTTGTCATAAATCTGACGAATGTCCACTGACTCAAGCAAGGCATCGCTGTAGGAGTGGTTCGTCTGTCCGATGTGCACAAAGAGGTGCTTGTTGTACTGAAAGACAGTAAACAGGAGGATCTTACAGGGCTAATATCAAAAAGACACATTTGTAAAACATAAAAAAATGCTTTTGAGTATTGATCTCTCATGCAGAAGTTGCAGTTTTATTGCTGTTCTGTTTTCAATAACTGTAGAACATCTGGCTGACTGAGATCCTCAGAAAAACTATTGTAATTTACAGTACCAGTCAGTCTATTCTCCATGGTTTATGAGATATAAAAATATAGATAAGATATATAGTCATAAGACAAAAAGGAGGAATGCCAGCAAATCCGGGAATATCTTCACAATTAAATCTGTACTATTGTCCTAATGCTCTTGTTGTGAGAGAATCAAATCTTATCATGAGGGTTATTTCAAAGTCACTGTTGCCCTTTACTTCAGTATCAGAGTGCTGCATGGCCTCTCCAGCCTAGCCTTCAGGCCATGTAACCATCTCAAATATTCAGCTAAATGCAAGATTAATGGCTGTTGTCAT